>NW_017671933.1:43747-50632 GCF_001879085.1 Nicotiana attenuata | reverse complement strand
TACTTCTGCTTCTGCTTCTTGGAAGAAGCTAGAATTTTCTGCTTCTTCCCAAAAGCAGAAAAACTGCTTCTACTGTTGGCAAAAAGTACTTTTCTGTATCGGCCCAACAACTTAAATTTTTTAAAAAGTACTTTTTTTGGGGAAAAAAGTACTTTTGGCCTTCTCGAAGCTTGGCCAAACAGGCTCTTAATTATATTGGATCTCCGATACCGTAATTAACAATTCTGAGGTGGGTAATTTGGCGATACACAGAATTTGGCGATATCCTCTTTCAATACCAACCGACTGAATTCAACAGGGTAGCTAACAAAAAGTCTCTAAACTTAAACTAACAACCTATTAATTAATTAATTAATGCTTTTAGTACCCTAGCATCTGTGCTGTTTAAGAAGTCAAACTAAAATTAGATTTACTTATACTTTCTTGGTTCACTTTTACTCGTCCACTATCCTAAAAATTGATTCTTTACTTTTATTTGTCCACTTTCTAGGGATGGCAAATGGGGCGGGGCGGGGCAGGGCAAAACCTTAATGGGGCAGGGGAGGGCAGGGCAAAGTCTTAATGGGGCAGGGCAGGGCGGGACGGGTCAAAACACATTTTCAGAAAATAGTAAATGGGGCAGGGCAGGGGTAGGGCAGGATTTTAGCTCAAACTCACTTGTGTGTGCTTACTTCTCTTGCTATTTTAGCCTCAACAGATTTGGTGCCTCAAAATATTCTTGTCGTTTTGTTTTCTTTTTTAAATTAAAAACTTGTTTTGTTTGCTTGCTAACATTTGTTAACTAGTAGCATAATTGCAAATATAATAGTTTTATAAAATATCAAATTGTTTATTAACGATTCTACTTTATGCTAGCGAATAATGATAAAAATTTATACATTGGTTGGAGCAAGTAATTTACAGTTGTAGTATAACTCGTGAATTTGTTGCTATAAAGAAAGTCTTACGGGATAGGAGATACAACAACAGAGAACTTCATATTATGCGCACGCTTGATTATCCTAATATTGTTAAACTAAGACATTGCATAAAAAAAATGATGGTGTGCTTATTATTGTAGTGAAACTAATAAACGGATGTTGTATTTTTAAAAAAAATAGAGGAAATTAATGGAAGTGATGCTTCCTCATGCAATTTTACAGTTCACTAACTTAAGAAGAAGTATGATAACTAAAGGAAACTAACCGTTCCAGAAGTAATTTAAACTATTAGCTATTTATTTGGAGTGGAACATTAATATAAGGAAAAATTTAGTCTTTGATAAATTATATAATATTAATAAAATATTTACATTTATTCAATCAATATGCACAAACAAGTTTTATTGACATATCAATTTTAAATATTTAAATAGAAAGTTGGAAAGATAAAAGAAATTAAAAGCATACTGCAAAATAAAAAATAAAGAGAAAAAAATAAAAAAAAATAGTCTAAACGGGGCAGGGCTTAATAGGGCGGGGCGGGGCGGGGCAAGGCAGGGCAAAATTCTGACAAAAGGCTAAACGGGACAGGGCAGGGCGGGTCAAAATTTTAACGGGTCAAGGCTTGCCCTGCCCCGCCCTACCCTGCCCCGCCCCATTTGCCATCCCTATTTCTCAGGGAAATGCATATCTTTCTCTCTAAGGGAAATACAAAGAAATCAACATACAAATTTATAATTATTTCTATATTATTCCTATCTTACAGGGATGTAATGCAAGTTTACATGAAATAAAAAGATTGATAATATTTGTCAAAAGTTCAATAAATGTCGAAAAATACACGAATTTACAACTGTATTTGGTTAAAAGGAAGGCTTATGGTGATATCTATCCATTAGAATGGACCAATAAAATTAGTCGGGTGTGCGTCAGCTTCGTAAAGGTGATAAAATTTTGTATTTTAGACTTATTGCCTGAATATATTTAATTTTTATTGTAATCTGATTATTGGTCAGTTTTCCGAAAGCATGAACAGTTTCGATAATTTTACTTTGACCTATGTATCATCGTGGCTATTTTCCTTTTTTTTTCACTTTATAGGTCTTGTTGTGATATGATAGACTTATGGTTTAGCTTTTGAAAATTTATATATCAAAAAGTACCTTAGCGTTGGAGCTTCAAACTTGTATGCTTAGACTATCTTTCCAAGCAAAATTAAACATATTTTTAGTTTTTGCAAAACTCAATTTAATTATTTCTAATATTCGGGTACTATAAAGTATTTCCTGAATAAAGCAATAATATCTTGCGATAAATTAACTAGTTATGATATAGCCTAATTTATGTTAATTTATATAATTGAGTATGGAATTAAGAATTATTTTTGAACTTGTGATATAAATGAGATATATATATTTTATACGACTATAAATTATTACGTAAAGATAAATTATTTTCAAATATAAGAAAATATAAGTTCTCATGATTGAAACGTGGGATATGAAAGAAGCGTGCCGACACGAGTGATGGATAATGTAGTTGCGTGCGAGAACAAGATATCAAATCAATTAAGAAAAATCCAACGCATCACCTAAATACAGATATGGCACACACTTCAATGACATTATTCCATCAACACCGCAATCTTCCCTTTCTTCCTATACGGATGTACACTAGGACGAGTTACTTACTATACAATTCGCACATACACTTTTAGAGTACAATCAAGAATATGGAGAAATCATCACAGGAAAATCTGATACTGGTGAATCGGGAATCCGACGGGGTTGCTTGGGTCACAATAAACCGACCCAAGTCCCTAAATTCCCTGACTAAGTCAATGATGGTTGATCTTGCTCGAATTTTCAAGTCCTTGGACGCGGATGATTCTGTTCGGGTCATTATACTCACCGGATCGGGTCGATCGTTCTGCTCGGGCGTTGACCTGACGGCTGCGGAGGACGTGTTTAAGGGTGACGTGAAGGATGTGGAGACTGATCCGGTGGCCCAAATGGAACGCTGTAGGAAGCCCATCATTGGGGCTATTGCGGGATTTGCCGTGACTGCTGGTTTTGAGATTTCTCTTGCTTGTGATTTGTTGGTTGCCTCTAATGATGCTAAATTCTTGGACACTCATGCTAGGTTTGTCTTATTTTTCTTTTGCTCTTGCTATATTGATAGTAATATGGAAAAAAGAATGGTTTTTTTCTTTTCTTGTAAATTTACTCATTTGGGCGGTTCTGTTTATGATATTACTCTGTTGATGAAGAAACATATGATCAATTTTAGGATATATTTGGATAATGGAACTGTCGAAGCTGGATGGCGGTGATTTTTATGATGTGAGCTTTATTACCTAAGTCATGCTATATTGGAGAAATTGAGACTGGATTTAGCTTGATTCTTATTTAGTAAGTTATGACTAGGCTGAATGAATTCTCCCCCATCCTGAGCATCTCAATTCTCAGGTTTCAATTCAACTAGTTGAACCTTCCCATTAAAATTTTGGAAATTAAACAAGTTGGCTTTTGATTCATAGCTTGATTAGTGTCTTATGAAGCTTAGATTACACCAGATAGGAGTTGGTTTTCCTGCAAAATTGTGCTTACAATTGTATCTTAAGTAGTACTTCTGTATTAACAGTTAGCACCAAACCAAACTATTTAGCTTTACTGCTTTTCGTTCTTGAACCGAGGGTCTTTCGGAAACCGTCTCTCTACTCTCCGGGGTAGGGGTAAGGTCTGGGTACACTCTACCCTCCCCAGACCCCACTTGTGGGAACTCACTGGGTGGTTGTTCTTGTTGTTGTTGTTGCTTTTCGTTCTTGAACCTGATTTTTAAAGTATTGACTGTGCTTCAGTTTCATAGTTGATTTTAAGTTTACTTACAGAGTAGTTTAAGTTTTAAGCTTATTGTTTATGTGATCTAAAATGAAATCTCTGCATTTGACCAATCATTAGTCACCTGGGGACTTTAGCCCCATGTAAGCCGCTTTAAAAATGAGACGAAGTCCTTAGCTGTATAAATCCTAAGCTGAAAATTCTATTGAATCCAGAGAGTTCCCGTTACAAGTTAATTGAGGCTATCAACCCCTTGAAAAACCTGATCTACCTAAAGTTATAAGTGGTCATGGTATTTTCAGTTCTTCTACTTGAGTCCTAAGCTACTTAAACACTTGGACCCAATCTATATACAAGTTCTTTGATATTAATGTTAAACTTCATATGTGTTTCTAAATGATTTTCTGACAAGAGTGTCTTTGCTTTTGTGTTGCAGGTTTGGGATATTTCCTTCTTGGGGGCTATCTCAGAAACTCTCTCGTGTTATTGGACCCAGCCGAGCTCGTGAAGCATCTTTAACTGCAATGCCTATCAGCGCAGAACAAGCTGAGAGATGGGGTTTGGTAAATTATGTTGTAGACAGAAGTGAACTTTTGAAGAAAGCTAGGCAAATAGCAGAAGCCATCATCAAGAACAACCACGACCTGGTTTTGAAGTATAAGGCAGTAATCAATGATGGGTTCAAACAAGACTTGACCCGAGCCCTTGCTCTTGAGAAGGTAACAACATCTCCTGTTTTTGTTATGGTTTACAAGCTAATTGTACATCTTGTTTGAAGCAGTGTCCATCCTGTCTTGCCTATTATCTGTATCTAAATCTATTAAGTATTAGTATATTAAAAGAGAACCCATGCATGCATTGCAGGTATACTAGATGCTAATAACAATTAGAAAGAAAGGGCCGTACTCTGGAAAGACAGTCTATCGCTCCTTCCTAGTACCCATAGCCCCATCCACCCTCCAGTTCTCTCACCGGAAAAAAAAAATGACCTCGTGAAATGCCAGATAAGAACCCATCCAACAGCCCTTGAAGAAAAAAGATAGCTGAGATTGAAATAGGGGGAAAGGGAGAAACCAATTCAGGTGGTTGCACCTTTTTAAAGTTGATCCTAAATCATGCGTGAAGATTCTGATATTTGTCTAACATCAAGATCGATGGTTGATTATTAGTCTCTGGTGTGGCTATTCCCTATGGTGTTCATACCCTCAAATGTAGTAATTCACCTTACATTGCCAATATCGTTGGTGACGTTGGTGGTTGCTCCTGTAGTGGTTGCTCCTGTATTACAAGTCCATACAATATCTTGTCGCAATGTTGTGTTGCTTGCTTGTCTTATGAAATCTTCTAGCTGCAGAGAACTGTTGACGAGATAAAATGGATGTGAGTATCCAAGTTACTCTCCAACTTAAGTGATCCACTTAATCTTGTTAGTTCACCTCTTTTGGAAGCGTTGAGGTTGTTATCGTCAGAGTTAATCTGACCAGCTACTGCCTGCCATGTCAAAAATTAGAAACTAATGAATACTTGTACAAACTCCTGCAATCACCCTCTAGTCGCATAACCTGCAAGGCTACAACTTAATGTATTGACACTTAGAAACTATTGAATACTTGTACAAAATCTTGCAATCACCATGTAGTCGCTTTACCTGCAACTTAATATATTGATGTGCGCGCTTTATTGTCATTTCCAGGAGAGGGCACACGAGTATTACGATGGGATGTCCAAGGATCACTTTAAGAAACTGCAAGAGTTCATTGCTGGTCGGAGTTCAAGCAAACCTTCCTCAAAATTATAGATTTCTCATGTTATTCTGCTTTTGAAATAAACTAGTCTAGGCGCACGTTTTATTGAGAAATTTCAAATAAAAAGGTAAATATTACTTTGTTTGTCTCATTTTGCATGGCAATGTATTGATCAACTCTAAGAAAGATGTTATTCTAATTTCAGTAGAGCGACGATCTTGTCTTGTTAACAAGGGACAACCATGGTCAACCATTTTACACTCCGTCTTCTTTGTGGCATGACATTTGTTAAGGTTTTGTATTACGCCCTATAATTTCTTCGACGATTTACAGATTTTGATGATCTCTGATCATGTCCAACTTTAATCCTAAATAGGATATGCGGTCGTTGCAAATATAATCCAGTCTAAAATTTCGGAGTCGAATCCCACATAGGACTAAGGCTTAGCTATAATTGTTCACAATTGCGATTCTTATTTTAAACTAATTAACTAGCAACTATTAAAAGCAGTAAAAATTATTAATTAAGGAGACTAAGAGTTGGAGACAAGATTAAGGAAGCCTAGAGTATGGTTTTTTCAATTATCGGAATCCTTTCCTCTGCGTCTCCTATAATTTAGCCTAAGTATTCTTTACTGGTCGTGAGCATTTTAGGTGTCGCAATTCTCTCTCGAGCAACTAAAATAATTAACTAGACATATTTTTTCGAACTACGCTAGTTGGCACTATCTTACCGCTCACTATGATCACGTCAAGACTTTGTTATTCCTAAACCCACTTTTAAACCAGTCTTATTGATTCATCGCATACGTTAGAAGTGACGGTACAACTACCTAAATATGTACCATTTTTCAAGTAATACATAATAAATAGGCACAGTCAATTGATGGTCATTCAATCAAATGAAATAATCATATAGTTAACCAAGTAAGAAATCCAAAGGCTAAATTATATAAAAATGTAACAAAAATTTATCCTACAAAAAGTACCATCAAAACCCCAGATAAGAAATTAGTTATTCATAATAGTATGTAAAATTATAATACTAAAATGGCAGAATAGCCTAGGAGACATTTGTACTTGTTCCGGTTTGTCATCCCGGTCCCTACACTCCATAAAGTTTCATCCAGGCACTTCAACTTAATCAAAACAAGACTTTTAAATACCTCCGGAATCGTGTGATGCTCACTTGCTTGACGTGGATGACAAATCAGCATCCACATCAGATTCTACGCCAAAATAATATTATTTAACAAAATTTTAATTTCATAACAAAAATAAAATAAAAAAGAAAAATTAAAATAAAATTAAAGAAACCCTACCTCCTCTTCAACCCACTCAACCTCTTAAACAATAACCACCTACCACTAGGCTCCTCCA
>NW_017671933.1:32622-43319 GCF_001879085.1 Nicotiana attenuata | reverse complement strand
TGTATTTTTATTTATTTATTTATTAATTTTTATTTTTTTAATAAAAAAGAATCATCAGCTCACGCACCTAATGTGCGTGTAAATCATTCATTTTGTCCACTTCAGCCATATTAATGTCGCATAAGCTCGGTCAACGGTCAGAAGGGTTTAAAAGTCTTGTTTTGATTAAGTTGAAGAGTCTGAATGAAACCTTATGAAGTGTAGGGACCGGGATTACAAACCGGAATAAGTACAAGTGTCTCCCAGGCTATTCTGCCTACTAAAATTCATAACCATGGAAAATGGGAAGAAAGAGGGAAAACGTCAAGTTGAATCCTTCTCCTTGTTCCAAGCATGTTCTTGCCTTTTCAATATCTTCCTCTCCTCCAAAGTAGTGTCTCCCCTCAAAAAGATATTTTAGGATGTATTTAAATCCATCAGGGTTTGTATGGGGCGGATTTAACACTTTTACTTCGAATTGGAAATGCTGGGGGCGCGTCTGAATGCACGACCCAGATCGCTCCCAGTTGTTGTATTCTTATGCTTTGGTCCCGGTCTGGTGAAGTGAATCTCGTTCGTTGTCCGGGACTTTTCTCTTTAACTCTCTGTTCACCAATTTTGCTCATATTTGATCCTTTTTCGCGCAAGGTTATTTCTACACATAAGAAACACGTAATGCGTACATTTTCACTTTAAAAACCATGTGATCCCCCATAACTCACATAAGAAATAATATGCAAATATATTAAAAAACATGCATTTTTCATCATTTATCAATCTCATCAAAATAAGAGGACTTAGCTAGCGTTTAGACATAGATTTCATTGAAACTTGAAAAAAAAAATTTGAAATTGTGTTGATTGAATATTGAAATGGTGTCTGGACATGCATTTTATTTGAAGAAAAGTTGAAGTTTTGTGAGTGGAAGAAAAAATTTCACCCGATAACTGTCCTAAACTAGTTTTTGAGAACTTGCAAATTTTTGAATTATTTTTCCCAAAACATAATCATATTTCATAAACAAACAATGTTTTCAATTTTTTTTTTTTTTTTGAAAAAATGAAGCCAAAATCTATGGCCAAATGGGAGTGAAAAGCCTGAATTGAAATTCTAACAACATTATTTTTAACTACAATCTTAAGCAGTAGCAATAAGGGAGTAAAGCAGAAGTTGATTGAGGTACTTATATCCATTATTATAATATTAACAGATAATCTTAAGCAATAGCAATTAGGGAGCAAAGCATAAGTTGATTGAGGTACTTATATCCGTGATTGTAATATTTACAGACAATAGTTGATGGTTTGGATCAACTGTGGTACAATGGAATATTCCTCTTGATAATATTTGAGAAAATTGCATTTAAATATGGAAAACTCTTCTTACAATTTATTTGGGATTTAAGAGTTTGTTTTTGCTGTAAGAAAGAGTCGAAGTCTTTTTTGTTCTTTGCCTCTGATTTACAAACATTTTTAAACGTCTCTAATTATAATTATTAGGACATTTTTAGTCTTTGAATATGTCAAAGTCTGTGTTAAAATGTATAAGGAATTGATGCCCAAACTGTATACGGTCAAAATCAGGCACGTCCGATTTCCCAGGCTCGAGGGATCGCCTTGGGTCCATGTTCGGGTAAGGTCGAGTTCGAGGTCGACAGACTAGACTCGAGCTCGAGGACGGAATGCAATGCCCGAAGATAGGAGTACGAAAAATACCGAAGCTGAGTATGCTCGATCCCGAATAATGCCGTTATGAACTTGTAACAGAATGGGAAAGATTCCTGCCGCGTCATCAAGATCATGGCGCAAATCCCGGAATAGAATTGTACAATTCCGTACTAGGCGGTTAGACAGCTGTACCAATGATATTCCTTACTGTAAATAGAAATGTACCTTATTTAGGGTTTCCCTATTTATATAAAGGGAACCCCAATCATTTGTAACATCATCTAATCGTTGAAAAAGAATATACTATCCTACTTTTCTCGCTTATTGTTCATCAGAATTGTCCTTTTACTTTATTGTTCTTGATCCATCTCGAGGTCAACTGCTTAAGTAACACTGGTTTGATTCATCTATTTCTTTCATCTACACTCTATATTTCTTGATTATTAATTGGTATAGAATTAAATCACATATATTTAAAACCACAAATCAAATTTAATTGTTACTCGTATTTTCGAGGTAAACAGTTTGGCGTCCACTGTGGGGCTAAAGATAATAGTGATTATTTCTTTACTGATTCTCATTACACACGTTATTTTTACGCTTTTTCTTGTGAAGATTTTTTGATTCTCAGGATTAAACATGTCGAACTCATAAAATTCACCTGTTCATGACAACGAAGTTCTTGGATTTCATGGGGAAAACAACAATTTAGGGGTCGGTGTACCACCGATAAACGATGGGGAAGTGCCAAATGTGGAACCAGTTGATGTAAGTTCACACATTGCTTTGGATGCAGATTTAGGCGCAGACCCCGGAGGGAGTGTACGCAGAGAAGCCCGATCTAGGGGCCAAGGAACACCAGGTATAGGAGATGGGGGAGTCAGCCTCCAAGTGATATTCGAGATGCTGCAAGCTCAGCAGATCGCCATCGCCCAACTTCAGAGCCAGAATAAAACTCCGAGTGTAGCTGAACCAGAAAACACTCGACGTGCTGAACCAGCGCCAGAAATAACTCGGGGACTGAACCCACCATTATGAGGATGCTCGAAGATCTCACCAAGAGGATCAAGAAGATTGAGGACAATGATAAGAAGGTAGAGACTTATAACTCCCGTGTTGACCAGATACCGGGGGCACCTTCAGTTTTGAAAGGTTTAGATGCAAAAAAGTTCATAGAAAAATTGTTCCCTAAGAGCGCGGCTCCGATGCCCATCCCTAAAAAGTTTTGCATGCTCTATATAACCAAGTATAACGGGACGATCGACCCTAACGAGCATATTACTTCATACACTTGCGGGATCAAGGGAAATGACTTGAACGACGATGAGATCGAATCTGTATTGCTAAAAAGATTTGGAGAAACGTTGCCAAAAGGAGCTATGATTTGGTATCACAACTTGCCTCCTAATTCTATTGATTCGTTTGCTATGTTAGCAGACCCCTTCGTGAAAGCACACGCTAGAGCCAAAAAGATGGCAACGAGAAAATCGCATGTCTTCAAGATAAAACAAAGGAACGACGAGATGTTGAGGGAGTTCGTGTCTAGGTTCCAGATGGAGCGAATGGAATTACCACCGGTCTCGGATGACCGGGCAGTACAAGCTTTTATGCAGGGTTTGAATGAAAGGAGCTCGATTGCATCTTGACAATTAAAACAGAATCTGATCGTGTATCCAGCTGTGACGTGGTCGGACGTACATAACCGTTACCAATCAAAGATTAAGGTCAAGGACGACCATTTGGGGCCCCCTTGGGCTTAGTTTATCCTAACAAGTCGGCTGCTAAGCCCCCGAAGGATACAGATAGAGAATCAAGGTCAAACAAGGAACGATATCAGCCGTATGTTGATCGGAGAAATAATGGTTCAGGCCGTAACGCTCCTCGGAATAATCGGAGAAACGATCGAGGACAGAGCTCTCGGGGACTCATGAGTAAGAGCGGGTTCGATAAACACACCGATCCTGCGGAGGCACCTCGATTGTTAGATTATAATTTCAGCATAGACGCATCAGGGATCGTGTCAGCTATTGGAAGATTCAAAGATACCAGGTGGCCCAGGCCTATCCAGACCGACGCTTTTCGGAGGAACCCAAACTTAATGTGAAAGTATCATGGCACGCATGGCCAGAGAACCGAAGACTGCAGGCAGCTAAGAGAGGAAGTAGCTCGGCTGTTCAATGAGGGTCACCTTCGAGAATTTCTCAGTGATCGAGCTAAAAACCATTTCAGGGAGAGAGATGCAAGAAAAAATGAACAGGAAGGACCACAACATGTAATCCACATGATCGTTGGCGGTGCCGGCATCCCACAAGGACCTGTGTTCAAACGCACCAAGGTATCAATCACTAGAGAAAAACGGACTCGGAGCTATGTGCCGAGGGCGTTCTATCATTTTGTGACGAGGAAGCATAAGGCATATCTCAATCGCACAACGATGCCTTGGTGTTCGATCAAAGATATCGAAGGCACCATTTTACATGAAGGCCTTAGGTTTTAAAGCATGCGTTGTACTTTTTTTTCCTTATATTGGATTTTGTCCCAAATGGGTTTTACTGGCAAGGTTTTTAACGAGGCAACAACCATATGCTACCTAAGGAGAACTCAACAGTATCCTAGGCTTCTTTCCAATAAACCTCGAATACTGGGGGGCATCACCCTCGGAGGTCATTTTTGAGGAAAATACTTCACGCCTAAAAGGGCCTCGATAGGAGAAGTATGTAATGGGCCAAACGGTCAGATGAACCGTGTCCATATAGAATATTCAAGCCCTGACGACAAAATATGTACGCATGTATCAATTGTTTGAAGAAGCATTCTGTTTATATCTAAAACACTTATGTCTCAAAGAAGTCTATTATTATACGAGCTCTACACTTATAATCCTATGGGAAACGGCTCAAGAGCCAGAGAACGAATGCACCCCCGATAGTCATCGAGAACTCGGACCCATAAGACCTCAAAGAGGCATCCCCTCGATACAAAAGACCAAGGCCAACATACTCGGGGACTAACCTTTCGAATTCGAAAGGTTATCGGGAAATAAGTCCAAGAGACATACCCGAAGGCTACGGCCATATTAAAGACTACGGTCATATAAAAAGGCTACGACCGAAATAATGCGGCTCGGAGACGTCCGACTTCCGCCATAAATTAAAGGCCTTCAAACATTTTGAAAAAAATGGTTAAATCAGGCTACCCTCGGCAAAAGCAAAGATAAAGAGCTTCGATAAAATCAGCCCTCAAATAATTTAGAGGCTTCGATAACATCAACCTTCGAGAAAACCTCAAGAGGTATTCAATTGTGTTTACACAAACAAATTTACTAATAAGGTCCCGATCCGTCGAACCTTCGAAAAACCTAACGGGTACAAAAAACACATTCTAAGGCATACAAAAATTTTCACTAAGTCTTTTAGCCGAAAAGAGGGAAAAATTATAGCCACTTTAGAGGCCGAATTGGCCCAACTTAAAGAGCCTAAGGGCCAACTTAAAGAGCCTAAGGGCTGTTGATACCCAATTTTTCCCTATATTTTTTATATATGCATAAATACCTTTAAAATGGCATACATATGTATATATAAGCATGCACAAGGCCTGTCGCACCTTCTTTTTTACATACCTACCCCGAAGGATAAATGTATAAGGGAGTTTTTCCATTTAAAGTGACATTATTCGAAATGGAATTATTTATTTGTTTTTAGAGTCGCCACTTGGGATAGGATCGGCTTTTGTTGTCCCAAGTCACCGGTTTAACTTGAATCCCAAATCGAGGAAAATTTCGACTTCCCAATTGGAGTCTGCGAACCAGAAATTCTGAATAAGGAATTCTGTTGACCCGAGGGAAGGTGTTAGGCACCCTCGGATCCCGTAGTTCTAGCACGGTCGCTTAAATTATTATAAATGGCTAAAATCTGCTTTTTATACATGTTATCCTATAGTGCAATTTTAGAAATTATTTACCGCTTTTAATTAAATTTTTTAAGAAAGTGAACGTCGTTGAAAAATGTGTTTTTGGATCACGTCACATGAAATGCACCCGGATCCTCGACATATTTTTATCCAATGTTTTGGGATTTGGATTTGGGTTGCATGAATGCACACCTATATTTAGGAAGGTAGGATTATTAAAAAGCGCGCCTAAAGTGACTAACGTGTTATTATCTTTGAGGGAGGCCGTGAAATTCGATAAACGACACGTCCCGAATTCTAAGTATTTTAATATAAACATTTAAAGAGGGCCACGCAATTTATGGGGTTTCATTTGGCGTAGCGCACCTCATTTTATTTTAAGGATATCCTAAAGCAAACTATGATTTTCTATGGACTTTGTCTCTAAAAGGGCCTAGTTAATTAGTATCACACAATTTGGGCCTCAAATTCAAGTCCGAACTTTAAACAAGAAGAAAACCTCTTAATTTAAATCCGCTACCTAATTTGGAAGGCTTAAAATTGTTTTGTATAATTAAACCCAAAACCTTAGTATCCCTTCGAGCTTTCAGCGTTTTGGGGCTACAAAATTGACCCAGGGAGCCTGCCCAGCCTTGGGCTTCTGATTATTGTTTAAACGGGCCCGCTATCCTTTTGAAATTAATTTCTAGGCCTGTCATTATTCTGTAAAAACAAAACAGTGTACCACTCATTCCATTCAAATACTATTATGCAAATGTTCAAACCATTGTAGGACTGGTCATTGGCTAGTTATTAATCCGGAATCTAATGGTTATTTGACTTCACAATTCTACGCCTTAAACGAATTCAACAATGGTCCAGATACTGTGAATAAATACTGAAACTCATTAGTGTTCATTTTAGCCATGGCTAACAAATTAAGTCGTGAATCACCCAAACTGACATACAGCACAATATGTAAAGTATCTTGCTGTTTTACGATTTGCAAAGGTATAAATGAAATCCTGTAAGCTTCACCTTTAATATATACAATGAACTAAATGATATGACTAATCCTTTCCTTTTCAAGCTATAAAACAAGTTCAAATGCTGCCAAATCTAATTAACATGAAGTCTAATATGTGTATTATCAGCAGGATACATTCATACATTTCTATTATACCTGCTATCTGATCAAAGTAGAATCAACAAGCTCATATTATTTCTGCCACTTAATTAGACACACGGAGACTTAAACAACCAACTTCAACTAAATTGATTCTATTCAAACACATGCTGGAGTTCAAAAACAGTCCTGAACGGTTCAAATAATATAAATAATCCATCAACAGTCCATTAACAGTCCATTAGCAGTCCTAACAGTCCAAATCTATTCATAATAAGGACATTAAACAAATCAAGGAAAACTATTCAAAATAACAACAAAATTTACAACAAATTCACGCAGCAAGTTTGATTTCATCTTTCAACTTGATATTCACATTGCTTCGAGGTCAGGAAATGTACCTGGAAGTTACAGAAATGAAGGAGGAAGAATCAGTAACAGCAGTGACAATAATCAGCAGCTCGTGACCCAGAAATAATGTCAAATTAAAACCAGGAGGTGTTTTAATGCCAAATAGACCAGTAAACCAAACCAAACAGCTTGAATAACCTCAAATAACTTGAAATTGAATCCAGAAAACCCTCTGAAACTTCAGCGACTAGAAACTGAGCTAGGAGATGAAAATCAACAACTAAAACTCGCAATTAACCTAGGAATTTCAATATAACAGTGTGTTTTTGGAGTTTTCTATTGGCTTTTCCCCTTTTTTTTGGTTTTTGAAGAAGCTAAGATCTAAACTGAAATTTTTTGAACTCCGAGAGTTCAGATTTGGATTTTTTTTTTGATTTCAAATTCGAATGTTTTTGATTTTTAATTGGGGGGAGATTTTAGATCTGAACTTGCTGGAGGATTTTTGAGTGTTCAAAAACTTCTTTTTTTTGGGGGGGATTTTTCAGATGTGTCAAAACTTGCAAATGAAGGCAGGTAGGCTGCCTTTTATAGGCAGGAACAGGGCAGGAAGGTTCTGGAATTCCTTCACTCAATTTCCCCCTCTTTATTTTTCAGAATTTACTCATTAGTTCTAAAGTTTTGACTTGTTTCTTAAGTCACTGCACTAAACTACTGAAATTTACACTAAAGCCCTATTCTAGAAGAGTCTAGGGTGTTCCTAATCTGTAACTATAAGATTCTTTCTCTTTGAAGTGTCCAAATTACCCTTGAACTAAGTCTAAAATTACTACTCTATACTTACTAACCCTAAAACTAGTTAACCCTAGTTCAAACTAACCAAGGTTATTCGATCAAGGGTTAGCCTACTCAGCTATATCCAAACAACTAGCAGAAAACCTAATAATCGAATTAGAAAATGATTCTGATCAACGTGAAACTGATTATAGAAAAAATTACTGACTAAACTAAACAACTAAAGGACAATTACAAATCAAATACTCATTCAGCAAGATTAGAACAACACTGAGTAAAAACACACATCAAAACACAATTAAACTAGTCAGAAATCATGAAACAGGATTAACCCTTAAACCAAATCCAAAAAAAATGAAAAATTAAACTAATCATTGAAACAATCAACAGAACAGAATCGACCATGAACAAACATTAATCTATCACCAAGTTATGAATTAAAACTAACCTATTATGAATTAAGACTATCATTAAAAACAGAATCAGCCTATGGACTAAATCAATAGAAAACCTAAGAACACGAGGCAAGTCCAAATAATAATAATAAACAAAAGAAACAGAAGAAACTAAAGACATACCCAATTTTGAAACTGGAAAAGAAAACTGGCCCTCTTCTGGAATTTATTTGGACCAAAACGTCCTCAATCGTGTGTTTCCATAAGGAAACACAAGATTGAGGATCATTATAGCCCCCATAGTCGATGAACTTGAACTTCTAGGAACTAGGGTTTTGGGTCAATTTTCGATCTGAAATTCGAGGGAAACCAGTGAGATTCGAGGGAGGCTAGTTAAGGGTTTAAGAAGAGGGGGTAAGGGGAGTGTATGGTGTGTTTTTGGAGTGGTTTGGAGGAGGTAGGGTTTTTGACGGAATCTTAGATTTAAGATTCGAGGAGTTCGGGTGATATTTGAGGAAAACTGGACATGGATATGGAAAGGAGAGGAGGAGAGGAGCATGGGGTGTAAATTTGGGGTGATTTGGAGCTTCGCCGGCGGCGGAGGCGATTTCCGGCTGGCGGCGGACGGTGGGAGGCGGCGGAGACACGGTGGTCTGATGGTGGGTGGTGGTGGGAGACGGGGGTACGAGGAGGGTGACTGTTTGGTCTCTAATTTTGTAAAGGGGTTATTACATTTTTATGTAAACCCCTTGAACGAATCTGGACCGTTGGATGATAGGCGATGGACGGCCTGGATTCACCTGGGCCAAAACGGTGTCGTTTTGTTATGGGGGGACTGGACCGGGTAAGGGTGTGATTTGGGCTGGGTTTGGTCCGGATTTTGAAGGTTTGTTTGTCTAGAATTGGATTTTGGCCCAAAATTTGGTCTTTTATCAAGACCATGCTCTCTTTTAATTCTTTTTTATTTGTTTTCCTTTCCTTTCTTTTTTTCCTTTTTGTACTTATTTGTTTATTTATTTTTTTACAAAACCAAGACTAACAAAGCCTAATTTGACTCCCAAACTTAGACTAATTAATTTTCTAAAAATAAACTAAATCCTAATTTGAAAGGAAACTAAACAAAAAGTGAAATTAAAAGAACAAAAATGTAAAAGATTTATTTTTGTTATTTTTCTCTTATTTTAGTAATATTAATTAACTAGTAAAACTAAAAATATAAAATCGATTCTAAATGCAAATGCACTATTTTTGTCCCTTTTTTATGAATTATGGCAACTAAAATGTACACAAAAATACAAACAAGACACAAAATCATGCAATTAATTCCTAAAAATTCAAATAATAAAGAAAAATCCTAATTCTAAGGAATTTTATAGGAGTGATTTAAGCGTGGCAAAAATCACGTGCTCACAGCTGCCCCTCTTTGCTCGAAGACACGAAGGGTTTTCGGGAAAAGATAAATGAGCACCATGAAGGATTCTTGCCTGCTCAGCACTCCATGAGAAGCATTTTGAAAACCGTCTCACTGAACCCTGCTTCAAAGGTTGCCTTCATATCCTTGGCTATAAAGAAATCAGGTCAGTGTAGTTCTGGAAAGTTTGGTAGCTGGGACTACCAGGAGCTGTGATTGCCACTGCTGTTGCTGCTGCTACTACTTGCTGACCTCCTTATTACACCAAAAAGGAAAATCAAAGCTAAGCTAGCTATGCCTAACAACTATGAGTTACAAGATTCCTATCTATAGTTCTCTTAAAACTTGATCTTGAGTCTTAGCTGATTTTGCTGTAGACTTCGATCTGAATCTTGATGCTCGCAAGTTGTAGGTGTTTACTTCTTCATGCAGCATTGGGTCAAAACAGGATCACCGGAGCTTGTGACTTCAATCAGATTTTGAGCAATCCGCACCCTTACTTGCTTCGCATTTGAGTTCATTTCTTTTTGTTCTTTTCTTCTTTTCTTGATTCTGGATTGAGACTCATTCCATTGGTCATCTCGCACCCTGTGTCTTGAGATCGACCTGCTTAAGATAGCAAAACAAACAAGCGAACGAAATTTTCTGCCCCAGTTTTTACTGGGAAAATTTTGTGAGTTAGTTGTGACACATATCTAAGCAATCAAATCAAGATTGTGTAGGGAGATCCTCGATTTTTTGGCCGGGATCTAGAAAGAAAAAGCTCCCTGGGTTTTGCCAGGGAGATCCTCGGTTTTTTGACCTGGATTTGGAAAGAAAAAGCTCCTCGGTTTTTTGGCCGGGAGATCCTCGGTTTTTAGCCGGGATTTGGAAAGAAAAGGCTCCTCGATTTTTGGCCAGGAGATCCTCGATTTTTTGGCCGGGATTTGGAAAGAAAAAGCTCCTCAGTTTTTTGGCCGGGAGATCCTCGGTTTTTTAGCCGGGATTTGGAAAGAAAAGGCTCCTCGGTTTTTTGGCCGGGAGATTTAAGGAATGGGATCCTATGCTACCATGATTTGTTTTTCTTTTGGGATTTTCATTTTTATTTC
>NW_017671933.1:0-32456 GCF_001879085.1 Nicotiana attenuata | reverse complement strand
CGGAACTACAACTTTGGAACCATTTCGGCGGATTCATGGCCGAACCATTATATCATCTGCCCCAGTTTCATTTTTTGGGGAAATTGGGATTTTTGTTTTGGTGTGACTGAACCTCAGCGAGAGGCTACCTACGTATCCTTTCGGAATCAAGTCAAACGTAGTTCAGGAAAAACATTTGGTTTTGTTGTTGTGTTTTTTTTGTTTCTTTTCTTTTCTTTTTTTTTCTTTTTCTTTTGTTTTTCTTTTGTTTTCTTTTTCTACTTCTTTTCTGCTGGTACTTCCGGGTTCCAAAGAGGGTAGCCAAAGAAGGGTAACCGGCTCAAATGGGTTTACGAAGGGTTAATAGTGTTTGGGGTAGCGGGAAGGAAAGCCTTCGTCATCTCAATTACACAAAAGCCATCAAACCAGGAGGCCTAGACATAATACCTTTTGACTGCATCTGCATTGACTGCTGTTTCAGGATCATTTCCTTCGATGTCTCCCAGATACAATGCTCCTCTTGGCAATATCTTCCGGATTATGTATGGACCTTTCCAATTAGGGGCAAACTTTCCTTTTGCTTCCTGGTGATGAGGGAGAATGCGTCTGAGTACAAGTTGTCCCACTTCGAATGTCCTAGGACGCACTTTCTTGTTATAAGCGCGGGCCATTCTTTGTTGGTATAACTGCTCGTGACAAACTGCAGCAATCCGTTTTTCATTAATTAATGACAACTGCTCTAACCGGGTCTTAACCCACTCACTGTCCTCAATCTTCGCTTCAACAATTATCCGGAGTGAAGGGATTTCTACTTCTACAGGTATGACAGCTTCGGTACCGTAAACCAACAAGTACGGGGTCGCTCCAATTGATGTACGCACTGTGGTACGATACCCGAGTAATGCAAAAGGTAGCTTTTCATGCCATTGCCTGGAGCTTTGAATCATCTTTCTCAAAATCTTCTTGATGTTCTTATTTGCTGCTTCAACGGCACCATTGGCTTTTGGCCGATAAGGAGTAGAGTTTCTATGTGTTATCTTGAATTGTTCACATACCTCTCCCATCAGACGACTGTTCAAGTTTGCATCATTGTCGGTAATGATAGTTGCAGGAATGCCAAAGCGGCAAATGAGATTGGAGTGCACAAAGTCTACCACAGCTTTCTTGGTGACCGACTTGAGAGTGATGGCCTCAACCCATTTTGTGAAATAGTCAATTGCCACCAATATGAATCTATGCCCATTCGAAGCTTTCGGCTCAATCGGCCCAATGACATCCATACCCCAAGCAACAAATGGCCAAGGTGCTGACATCGGATGGAGCTCTGTTGGAGATGCATGAATCAAATCACCGTGCACCTGACATTGATGGCATTTTCGAACAAAGCTGAAGCAGTCCTTTTCCATAGTTATCTAGTAGTACCCCGCTCGCAGAATTTTCTTTGCCAACACATTACCATTCATATGAGGTCCGCATACTCCCGCGTGTACTTCATGCATAATTCTTTCGGCTTCCTCGGCATCAACACATCTTAGCAAATTAAGGTCCGGGGTCCTTTTGTACAAGACATTACCACTTAAGAAGAAACCACTCGCATGCCGTCTAATGGTTCTCTTTTGATCTCCAGTGGCTTGCTCGGGGTATTCTTGTGTTTTCAGAAATCTTTTGATATCATGATACCAGGGCTGAATGCTGGGTTCCGCCTCGACCGCATTACAATACCCGTGCTTTTCTTTGATTTGAATCTCCAGAGGGTCAATATGGGCATTGCCTTGGTAAGGCAGCATTGAAGCTAGAGTGGCGAGTGCGTCGGCTAGTTCATTGTGACACCGAGGGATATACCTGAACTCTATAGACTTGAAGCGCTTGGTGAGATCTTCCACATGCTGTCGATAGGGAATGAGCTTAACATCTCGAGTCTCCCACTCTCCCTGGGCTTGCCAGATAATCAAATCAGAGTCCCCCATGATCAATAAATCTTCAACATCTTGGTCAATTGCCATATTCATGCCCATGATGCAAGCTTCGTACTCAGCCGTATTGTTTGTGCAGAAGAATAGGAGCCTAGATGTAGCTGGGTAGTGCTGACCATTGGGTGATATCAAGATTGCCCCAATGCCTACACCTCTTGCATTTACTGCTCCGTCAAAGAACATTTTCCAAGCACGAGTGTCCTCAGAGATGGCTTCTACTGAATTTACCTCCTTGTCTGGGAAATATGTGCTCAATGGTTGGTATTCCTCGTCAACCGGGTTTTCAGCCAAATGATCTGCCAACGCCTGGGCCTTCATTGCCGTGCGAGTAACGTAGACTATGTCAAATTCAGTGAGCAAGATTTGCCATTTTGCCAGTCTCCCAGTGGGCATCGGTTTCTGGAATATGTACTTCAAAGGATCCAACCTGGTTATGAGATAGGTGGTGTGGGCTTGAAGATAGTGTCTCAACTTTTGAGCGACCCACGTCAGAGCACAGCATGTTCTTTCCAACAAAGTGTATTTGGCCTCGTAGCTGGTGAACTTCTTGCTCAGATAGTAAATTGCCTGCTCTTTCCTGCCGGTTATATCATGCTGCCCAAGAACACAGCCAAAAGAATTTTCCAACACTGTCAGATACAAGAAGAGAGGTCGCCCAGGCTCCGGTGGGACCAATACTGGAGGATTTGACAAATATTCCTTGATCTTGTCGAAGGCCTCTTGACATTCGGATGTCCATTTGATTGCTGTATCTTTCTTCAACAGTTTGAATATGGGCTCACTGGTGGTAGTCAGTTGAGCGATGAACCGACTGATATAGTTTAACCTGCCCAATAAGCTCATCACATCCTTCTTAGTTCTTGGAGGAGGTAAATCTCGAATGGCCTTTATCTTTGTTGGATCTAACTCAATACCTCTCCTATTGACTATGAAACCCAGGAGCTTGCCTGATGGGACTCGGAAGGCACATTTAGCTGGATTCAACTTCAGATCATACTTGCGTAGCCGTTCGAAGAACTTTCTCAAATCTCGCACCTGGTCACTCTGAGTTCGGGACTTAATGATTACATCATCCACATACACCTCTATTTCTTGATGCATCATATCGTGGAAGATGGTGGTCATGGCTCTCATGTAGTTTGCCCCGGCATTCTTCAGCCCAAATGGCATGACTCGATAACAGTAGGTACCCAGGGTGTAGTGAAAGCTATCTTCTCGGCATCTTCTTCATCCATCAACACCTGGTGATATCCTGCGTAACAATCCACGAAGGACTGTATTTCATGTTTGGCGCAGTTATCAACAAGGATGTGCATGTTAGGCAACGGGAAATTGACTTTGGGACTTGCCCTATTCAAATCTCGGTAGTCCACACACACCCGGGTTTTCCCGTCCTTCTTTGGCACTGGAACCATATTGGCTAGCCATGTAGTATATCGGACCACTCGGATTACCCCCGCCTTCAGTTGTTTTGTGATTTCTTCTTTGATCTTATCACTGATATCAGTTTTAAACTTTCTTTGCTTTTGCTGTACTGGAGGACAATCGGGGTAAATTGGCAATTTGTGCACCACTAGATCCATACTCAGTCCTGGCATGTCGTCATACGACCAAGCAAACACATCATTAAATTCAAACAAGAGTTGAATTATTGCATCTCGGGTTTGCTCATCTGTGTGAATGCTTATTTTGGTTTCCCTTATTTCTTCGGCAGTTCCCAAATTAACCGGTTCAGTGTCATTCAGATTTGGCTTAGGTTTGTTCTCAAATTGTTCCAATTCTCGGTTTATTTCCCTAAAAGCCTCTTCCTCATCATATTCCGGTTCTTGATTCATTATTTCACAATTAGACAGCGTGTTTGAGTTTGGGCATGAAGTCCGCAAGCATGTCATGTTATTTAAAGCCGCATTATTATAACTGAAAAGAAAAGATGAAAAGGGAAAAGGAACAAAATTAGAAAGAATAAAGAGAAAAATGGACGATAAAATATTGATTTCATTTCTTGGAATTGGAAAGATAACAGAGTTTACATTCGGGAATTTAAAGACAAGAAACTAAAAGAAACATCCGAGTTACACCCTGAAATAACTCGGGATGCAGAAATGGTGACAGGGCTAGTCTACCGGAACTCCTGCCTGATCGGGAATGGCGTAGCCTTCCAGTTTTGGAGTTTAGCATCTGGTCCCATATAAAGCTCCTCAGCGGTGCTAGTCCCTTCGCCTGGCTGAACCATGTTAGTTTCATGAAGCATTTGTCTCATCGCTCCACATATATCTTCGATTTCCTCAGCTGAACACCTCATCGTCCTCTTCTTTGCCATACTTGGGCTTGACAAAAGTATCATAGAGAGGTGGCAATGGTTGTGGCATAACCCATCCTTCTTTCTTTCTTTCCTCAGCCCATTTCTCATCATCTGGGGTAGGGTGGAAGCCTATCCCGAAAAACTTTTCTGCTGTGGGTAGAGTTACCGGCTCGGATATTCCTTGTAAAGCTTTTCCCAACCCTTTTCCTGGTTTGAAACCGTGTCTAATCATTTCTTTGGCCACCATGATTGAAGCATTAGACAGGAAAGGCTGAGGACAAGGATTTCCCTCCTCGTGCTGATCTGCCACCACAATTTCAAAGTCTTGATAAACAATATACTCACTTCCTTCCCTCGCCTCCAAGCATGGGATAGATGGGTCACGATAAATGGATTGCTCATCTTCTCCGTGGACCACGATTTCCTGATCTTCATATTCGAATTTCACCATTTGGTGGAGAGTGGAGGGCACGGCTCCCGCAGCATGTATCCAAGGCCTTCCCAGAAGAAAATTGTAAGATTTATCCATGTCCAATACCTGGAAAGTTACCTCGAAATCCACCGGGCCTATGGTCAATATCAAATCAATTTCACCGATGGTATCCCTCTTAACACCATCAAAAGCTCTCACACAAACATTATTCGGACGAATCCTTCCTGTCCCGGTTTCCATCCTTTACAATGTGGAGAGTGGGCAGATGTCAACCCCCGAGCCTCCATCCACCATGACTCGCTTGACATAATAACATTCACACTTGACAGTCAGATGCAAGGCTTTGTTGTGAGCTGCGCCTTCCGGAGGCAAGTCATTTTTACTAAAAGAGAGTTGATTGACGGCGAAGAACCTTTCTGCCATTCTTTCGAGTTGTTCGACTGAAGTTTCAATTGGCACATACGCCTCATTCAGAGTTTTCATTAAGATCTTCTGATGTTCGGAGGATTTCGTCACCAATGATAGCAGGGACACCTGTTCAGGATGTTTCCTCAATTGATCCACTGTTTCATAATCAGGCATCTTCATTTTCTGGAAGAAGTCCTCTTCTTCTTCAACGCTTACCGGCTTCTTAGACGGGAAGCACTTTCGTGTAGTGCTATTTACCTCCTGTACATTTGAAAATTTTTCAACAGGGACTGTTCCCGGAAGTTCTCCCGAAATTTCCTTGCCTCTGTATGTTACCACTGTTTGCTGGTAGTTCCATGGTACCGCAGAGGGGTCTGTCATTTGCTTCTGTGGTACGAGTCCAATAATCACTGGCTCATTCAGCCGAGGTGGCTTAATTGTCCCCCGTACCACATAAGCTCCTTTTGGCACATACATTTGCGTTCCCTTTTTTACTTCAAACTTCCTTGGAGCACTGACAACTAGTGGTTTTTCTTGGCGTCCTCGCGGAACATAGAGAATTCCATTCTTAGGAGATTCCATCTCTGCTTTTGTTTCAGGTTTCTTCTCAGGCTCAGTTTTGACACTTTTATTCTTCTTCTCCCCTTTCTCTGCTTTCTTCAATGTCCAGCAGTTATCAGTACTATGCCCTTCAACTCCTGAATGATAGGCACAGTGGACACCTCGTTGATAAGCTGGAGATTCCGGGTTCTGCCTGTTTTGGGGGATAGGCTGCAGCAGATTCATCTGAACGAGCTTCGGGAACAGACTGGAGTAGGGTTCACCAATCGACGTAAAATTTGGTCGTCTGGGTGGTTCCCGAGGGCGGAAGTTATTTTGCGGTGGTCGGGGATTATATTGGTTCTGGTGAGGATGTTGATTTCTTTGGAATGGAGGTGGATTTCGGTTAGCTTGTGGTTGCGGTCGGCCGAGAGGTTGAGCATTCATGACCGCATAAGGTGGGGGAGCGTAAGCCATATCAGTGTGAGGATAGTAGTGTTGAGGGGTTCTTTCAGAGAACACCGGTCTAGGAGCCCGGTATCTTCTTCCTCCCGATGCTGCCATCACTGTTTCTTCTTTCTTTTTGCCTTTGGCCATTCTTCCAGACCCGCCTTGGATGGCTTGGGAGGTTGCTCTTATGGCTGACTGGCTCAAGATTCTACCCGTTTTTAGCCCATTCTCTACCATCTCTCCAATTTTTATTGCCTCTGCGAAAGGCTTGCCCATGGGTGACATCATATTCTGAAAGTAGTCTGCTTCCTGGGCTTGAAGGAAAACAGTGACCATCTCTACCTCATCCATCGGAGGCTTCACTCTTGACGCCTGTTCGCGCCACTTAATTGCATATTCGCGGAAACTTTCTGAGGGCTTTTTCTTTAGATTCGCCAAGGAGTTCCTATCTGGCGCGATGTCTATGTTGTACTGAAATTGTCGAACAAAGTCTCGGGCTAGATCGTCCCAAATATGCCAACACGAGACATCTTGGCCCACATACCACTCTGAAGCGATGCCAATTAAGCTTTCCCCAAAATATGCCATCAACAATTCTTCTTTGCCACCGGCTCCCCGTAACTGATTTCAATACTTCTTCAGGTGAGCAATGGGGTCACCGTGTCCGTCATACTTCTCAAATTTTGGTGTTTTGAACCTTGACGGCAAATGTACATGCGGGAACATACATAGGTCTGTATAGGAGACACTCTTTTGCCCACTCAAGCCTTGCATATTTTTTAAGCTCTGCTCGAGGCTTCTCATTCTCTTTGCCATCTCATCCTGCTCTGGGGCTTTGGCGGTTTTGTCCTGCCCCGGTGTAAGCTCGTATGGTGGCTGCTGAGAGTAGGTATATTGAGTATAATGAGGAGGGTCAGCCTGAAAGACGGGATTTTGGAATGTGAAAACTGAAGAGTCAACAGCATGCTTAGGTAGCGATGGTTGTGTGGTTGCGGAGCATGGTGGAGCCGTAAAGATGTTGGGAGCAGGTCCAGACGGGAACACCTGGGGGCAAACCTCAGAAGGTGTTCCTAGGAAGTGAGCAGTTATGGTAGGTTGCCCCAAAGGAGTGTTTGGGTGGCTGATGGGGACAGTAGTAGCACCTCCAGATCTAGGGAATAACTCCGGGAATCCGGGAATGGTGCTTGGAGGTTCCTTTCCGTTGTTTCAAGCATCCCACATCTCCATCAATCGCAGGCGCAAGATCCGATTTTCTTCAGCTGTAAAAGACTCAGAGGCCGGGGCCCCCGAGATGGGGCTGTCTTCGGGTATGGGGATTGCAGGCAGAGTCATTTCACATGACATCTCTGTATTTCCTTTAGATCTAGTGAAATAGCGATGTGAGGCCAGCTTACCACAAACCAACCACTATTTCTAAAAAGCTCAGCTGGAATATGGACAGCAACAACGGTTAGTTTTGAAACAAATAACAGATAGGTAACCGCACATTGGAGTGTGATGCACCTATACAGTTAAATGAATATCTACATGTTTGCTTCGGTTGCATGCGTCATCCCGGCTTTTCTCTTGTTCCTTTTGCTTTTCTTTCTCTTTTGTTTTGTTTTCTCTCATTTTCTTTTCCTTATTCTCTCTTTATTTCATTTTCCGCTCTTTTCTTTTCCTTGGGCATGGTTTTTCTCTCGATTCCTTATTTTCTCTTTTTGCGTTTCTTTTCCTCTCTTGTTTTTCTTTTATTTCCTCCCCTCGTATTTCTTCTTTTTCTTTTTCTTAGGGTTACGGTCGAATCCTATGGAGATTGCCTACGTATCATGACCCCGCATGAATCAAACCAAGCGTAGTTCTTGCAAATAAATGCAAAAATAAGAAAACAAATTCTGGGATTTTCAATTTTCATTAATAACAATTGCGATTACAAAGCTACTAGACTATTTGTTTTTCTTTTCTTGGAAAAAGGAAATTACAAAAATCAGACTCAAAAGCAAAAATACAGACTCGATTAACTAAGAATACATCAAAGCTTCAAATCCTGGGGCCCGCGGGGCATCATTCGGCATCGCCGCAGGCCTGCGTGCAAGACCCTTTTGCAACTGATCTAAATCATTCATGACCTGGCGAACAAATATCATCACTGAGGCAAAGAACGTGGTACGACCCATCCGCTCACCGGCCTGACACTTCATGACAATATAGTTGGCAATGCTTCTGATTCTTTCCCTGATTTGGCCCTTTTCTTGGAGTAGTCGACTTATCTGTTGGGTACGAGCCTCTAGCACCTGAGAATCCTGGAAGTGAAGGTCTTGTAACAATTTTATTTCCTTTTCCATCTCGGCGATTAACCCATAGCATTGTTCCCTCTCGGCCTGAAATTCTTTGTCCCGCCGAGCTGCCTTTTCTTCAAGAGTATTCATTTTTCTTTTCATGTTAGCAATGGTTCCCTCGTAGTTTCTCCTCATTTGTTGTACAAACTGGGCTCTTTCCTCAGTCTTCTTTGCCCATTGAGCTCGAAGTCTTGCTATGTTCCCCTCGGATTTCTCCAATTCTTCCTGGCAGTCTATGACTTGCTTCTTTAACCCTTTTATCAATCTCTCATCGGATAGACTTCTTTCTTGATTCCAGGCATCTATTTTCAGTCGTTGAATTTGGGCCTTGAGAGATTCATTCTCCTGGGCCAGTTTCTTTTTATCACCTTCATCGGCTGCGGCTTGCAAGCTGTTTTCAAACCGGAGATCCTGAACCTGTTTTTCCAATGCTCCTATTCGGGCCCTGTACTCCTTTTCTTTGGCTAACCAATCCCATTGCACCTGGGCCTCGTTAGTGAATTGTTGTACATGTGGCCTTTTGGCGGGTCTCTCAGGAATTTGAAATCTTTTACCAAACCAGACCAAGTATTTGGGATCTACCTCGCCTCTGGCTCAGTCCTGTACTATAGTCTTAAGCTCAAGGTATCTGCACTCATTCCATATCTTTCGGATTCCGCCTTCAGGGAATACATCCTTCGGGCCTAACTCGATGACTTGCCCACTCAGGTCTTCATCATTGTGCACTGTCTGGAATCTTCCAAATTGTCGCAAAACTCGGTAAGGAGCATAAGGCTGTATGCTTCGAATACCCATCAAAAGAATATAAGAGACCTCTGCTGATGTGTACACAGCTTCTGTAGCAGGAAGCCATCCATAAGCCCATTCAACTTTATCTGCGGTCAGGGATCTTAAGCATGACGACCAGGCCTCAGTACCCTTAGGGAACTCAATACCTGTCACCCGGGTCTCGAATTCTGCAATACAACTCAACCCGGTTAAACCGTAGTTCATATAGCCTGTGCGGTGACAGAGGTGTTCCTGTATCCACAACTGTAAGAGCAAATTGCAACCTTGAAAGAATTTCACACCTTCCCGACATTTGGTCAAAGCTCGGTACATTTCTTCTACAATCAGGGGAACCACTGTGCTAGTATTTTTTCATGGCAACATCTAGCATCCCTACTAGGCCGAGGTCTATGTGACCATCTTTTCTCGGACAAATCACCACCCCCAAAAAGGCTACCATGAAGGCTAATCCCCGTCGGGCTTCCCATTTGTCTTTATTTCCGGCATGTGTCAATCCTGTGTTGGGTTCCTCGAAACCTTTGGGGTTACCATACCGGTGATATAAGAAATGCAATGTACAATACCCTTCCGCCAGGTGCGGGTCTTGAATATCCCGACTGATGTTCAACAAATCCAAGAACCTATGAAGGGTTACCGGTCGTGGGGCCAATGGGTATCTACCTCGGAGGTTCCCGTTAAGACCCGCGTATCCCGCAATCTCTTCTACTGTAGGTGTGAGTTCAAAATCTGAAAACCGGAATACATTACGGGTCGGGTCCCAAAATGGTATTAGTGCCTCAATGATATCCTTCCTCGGTTTGATGTTCAATAAATCTACGAGGCCGCCCAAACTTTTGACCACAGTATCTCTGCTTCCTTTTCCCAAATCATGCCACCACATATGGAGTTTCAAAGGGATCTCGCTCAGGACTGAGAAGGTTTCGATGTTACTTGAATCCATCCTGCACATTTATTTAGGGGAATTTAATGATTTATTTTGAAAAATGGCTATTTGTGCAAAAATTCTTTATTTAGAAAGCAAGGACCTAGATTTGCAAATACGGCCTTTCAGCACTTCTGGGAGGAAAATTTTAAGGTTGTGCCCGCAAACCATTTAAAAATAACTCAGGGTGGCTGTTCTTGCAAAAACGGCCTTCCGGCGTTCTTTTAGGGACATTCGGCTTATTTTAGACAAGAATGGCATCACCTGACTTATTTATGACAAAAATTAAAATTTTGACATTATTTGGCTATTTTTGCAAAAAGGGTGGTTGGACCCAATGAGGGTTGCCTACGTATCTCACATCCGGTGAGAATCAAACCAGCGTAGTTCGGGCAGCTTTGCCAAAACTATTTTGAACAATACTTTTCTTTCTATTTTACAAATATTTTTCTCTTTTCCTTTGTTGTTTTCATTTTTCAAAAATCTGGCACCATTTCGGTACTATTTGGGCATTGGGTTTTTTCAAAACAAATGGTCACCCTCACTTAGTCCTAACACTGCTTATTTTTCTCACTTTTCACTCATTTAGACAAGCCGGTCAACATGCAAAGACGAGCAAATAAATGCGCAAGTAGCACGTAAGATGCATCAGGATGGTATATTCATTTCAGGTCACCTGTCCTAGACGGACCCAACCCCTGTGTTGAGTCCCCTAAGCCAAATGCACATGATGCAAACAAACGTCCTACTAGGGATCCGGCATGAGTTTTGTTCTTCTAGGTTTGAACCCTAGGTTTATTGGTCTAGACCTGGCTTACCCGAGCGGACAACTCGAGCCGAGGGGGAGGCAGCGTACCGGGGATACAGAAGCTCCGCCGGCTTAGCAACTTATCCAAACCTCGTTCTAAATTGGGAAAGACTCTAAACAGAAGAGAAGCTACACGAAGTGGACCCTTCTCCATGATGTAGAAGACTCAGAGAGAGGAAGGGATTCGCGACAGTTTATATAATCAATTTCAACAAATATCAAAGCGGTAAAGCATTTAGCACATATAGCATGGAACATGTAGAAAAATCAGATAAAGCCAAATATAACAATTGTACTAAGCTCGAATTCTTGAACCCTGAATCGAAATTCTGGGTTCGTATCCCCAGCAGAGTCGCCAGAGCTGTCACACCTACCCTGAAGGATAATGTATAAGGGAGTTTTTCCATTTAAAGTGACATTATTCGAAATGGGATTATTTATTTATTTTTAGAGTCGCCACTTGGGAAAGGATTGGCTTTTGGTGTCCCAAGTCACTGATTTAGCTTGAATCTCAAATCGAGAAAAATTGTCGACTTCCCATTTGGAGTCTGCGAACCAGAAATTCTGACTAAGGAATTTTGTTGACCCAAGGGAAGGTGTTAGGCACCCCCGGATCCCGTGGTTCTAGCACGATCGCTTAAATTATTATAAATGGCTAAAATCAGATTTTTATACATGTCATCCTATAGTGAAATTTTAGAATTATTTAACCGCTATTAGTTGAAATTTTTTTAAGAAAGTGAACGTCGTTTAAAAACGTATTTTCGGATCACGTCACATGAAATGCACCCGGATCCTCGACACATTCTTATTCAGCATTTTGGGATTTGGATTTGGGTTGCATGAAACACCCGTATTTAAGAAGGTAAAATTATTAAAAACGTGCCTAAAGCGACTAACAGGTTATTAACTTTGCGGGAGGCCGCGAAATTCACTAAACGGCACGCCCGGATTCTAAGTATTTTGATATAAGCATTTAATGAGGGCCCCGCAATTTGTGTGTTTTGTTTGGCGAGGCTCATCTCACTTTATTATTTAAAGGCCAAACTAAAGCAAACTATAATTTTCTATTGAATTTGTCTCTAAAGCAACTTAATTAATTAACATTACTAGTAAGCTATCTTTCAAAGAATTCGGGCCTCAAACTCAAGTCCACATTTAAACAAGAGGAAAACCTCTTAATTCAAACATGCTACTTAGCTTGGAAGGCCCCAAATTTATAATTCAAATTTATTTACTGCCATCACATCCACAACTCAAATGAGTAAATTAAAACCTTCAGCATGTTGGATCCTGATGCGGCCCATGGGAAAGAAAGGCCATTTTAGCTTTGTTAAAACCAATCGTTCAGAGCTTTGGGCCTCAAACCGAGCCCAATAAAAATTTAAATTGGGCTGTCAGCCCATATATGTACCAGCCTTTACCCTAATAGAATTAAATGTTCTAGGCAGCGCTTGTGACTGGGCCAAATTAGGCCCAAAATTATGGCCTAAGCCAGTCCGGCATTACTTTGAATTAAATTAAAATTTGTATTACTATGCTAGCTAATTTTAGAACAAGTAATGATGCAATTTATGGGCTAGTGACAAGATTTGAATTCTGATTTATACAAAAACATGAATTAAAATTGAAGAAGACATTGAGAGAAGACTTTTGAGATGATTTCACGTACTAATAGCTTACTACCTTATTAACTTAATTGAAAGCAAATCATGTGAGATAAGTGACCTTGATACTCAAATCACCTGATCAACAGAAGAGATCCAGGTCGATAAACATGAAGCCATATATATACTAGTACTGTAATTCCAAGCTAACATTTCCTTTTGAATTCCAACTAATCAAAATACTATAACTGAAAGCAAACTAACACAGTAAGAGGAAAACAGTCCACTTATACAATCATCATAAGTCTTAGTTCATTAAATTTCAGATGCTGCTACTATGGAATCTTACATGTAAACTAACGTGTACATAAGTAGGCTAAACATGAAATTGACATGAGCAATTTGTCATACGAACAATACACATGAATAAACAGGAATTTAAGCAATCTGAGCACTTAGATCAGCCTTTCATTTCAAACCATAAACTTCAATTACAAGTTTCCTTAGCCTTTGGCCATTGGAGATTAAGCAAATACCTGGAAATGAAGCAAAGTAAAAGGAAGAGGGAGTCAGCAGTAGGGAAGCAAGCAATCAGCGGTTGAAACCAAAGCACAGGGTCAATTTGGAGCCCAAACAGTATCACTATAGCCCAGGAATGAGTGACAAATGAACAGCACCAACAAAATAGGCAAACAGATTTGACTGAATCCAAATGAATTCGAAATTAAATCCAGTAACCTTAGGAAACCTTAATCACTGAAAACAGAAGTGCTGAAACCATTTTTTGACCTTAGATGAGCTAGGAATTCAACTTTTAAACTGAAACTCGAAATTGTTGTGAAGAAACTTCGATGGAACAGTAATGTTTTTGAGTTTTTTTGGAGTTTTGCTAACTTTTTTTTTGGTTTTTCTGGAAATTTAGATCTAAGATCTAAATAGTATTTTAATTTGAAATTCAAAAATCCAATGCTAAGCTTGCATAAAATGTTTTTGGGAGGGACTTTTAGAGGCTGGAATTTTTGGGGGAATTTTCAGGTTTCTAAAACTTTTGGAAATTTTTCAGATTTTTCAAAACTTGTAATCCAAGGCACTAGACATGCCTTTTATAGGCATAAAAAAGGGCAGAAGGTTCTGGAAATTTTTACTAATTTTTCCCCCTTTTTATTTTCAGCAATTGTACTTTAATCCCTAATTTTATGGCTTGTTGCCCAAGTTACTGCATTAAAAATGCAGAAACTTACACTAAGGCCCCCTTCTAGATGGTTCTAGGGTGTTCTAGCTTTGTTTTCCTACCTATGGAATACCTATACTACCCTTGTTTTTGTTTTGAAATTACTGGCCCTTAACAAACCAGCCCATTTTCAATGCCTAAACTACCCTTGATTGCCCCTGAAATTACTAACCAAACCCAACCCCTTTTACCTTAGTTAAAAAAAATTGAAGACCAAACTATTTAGCTATATCCAATCATCTAAACCTAATTACTTTAAAACACTAAATTAGAAAACAATTATTGATGAAATTGAAACAAATTAAACTAGACTAATCAAACTAACAAACGATTGATTCAATCAAGCAAAAATCAAACAGTACCTAAAACAGATTTGAAACACAATTAAACTAAAATCTAAAAAGGAAACAAAAATCAAATCACAAAGCTAATGTACATGTGTTTAAATCAAATACCATACTACTTATCAGAATTACCAAACAAAAACTAAAAGAAAAATCTAACTACACTACGATTCGAACCAATCAGAATTAAACTAATATCTAACAACCAAAACGAAAAAATCAAAATTAAGCTAACATGAACCAATTACTGAATTAGAGAAAGCAAAAGCAAACCATTGCATAAAAAAAGAAAGGAATTGAGAAACTTACTGATTTTAGTCTTCGATTGGACTGACTCCGAATTGGATTTTCGATTAATGTTATATGTTTATTTTATCCAAAATAGACATATAACATGAATCAAAAACCAACAAAATGCTTGAAATTCCTAAAACGGGTTGAAAGCTTCGAACCCTAGATTTAAAATTCGAACAGTCGCGGTTAGATTCAAACGAAACCAACTTGGGATTTAGAAAGAAGGAGGTGAGGGGAGTCTATGGTGTGATTTTGGTCGACTTTGGGTGATTTAGTGTTTTGGTCCGGACTTTCGATTTGAAATTCGAAGAGTTTGGCTTGGATTTGAGGAGTGATGTTTGGAGCTTTGAAAAGAGGAGAGGGAGAGGATTCAGGGGTGTAATTTTTGGTGGGTTTGGAGGTTGGCCGCCGGCGGCGGCGATTTCCGGCCGGCGGCGTCGATTTCCGGCCGGCGGCGGACGGAAGAGGAGTGGCAGAGACGGTGGTGTTACAGGGGTACGAGGACGAGAAGGTTGGTCTCTAGGGTTTTTGACAAATTTTGGACAGTTTTATTTTAATTCATCATCAATCGAGGGTCGTTGGATGAGGGAAGATAGATGGCCAGGATTGTTTGATGCCAAAACGGCGTCGTTTTATTAAAGGGGGAGGGCTGGACCGGATCAGGGGTGTGGGTTGGGCCATTTTGGACGGATTTGAGGGGTTGATTGGGCTAGAATTGGATTTTGGCCCAAAATTTGGTCTTTTATCAAGACCATTCTTTTTTACTCTTTTCTTTTTTCCTTTTGTATTTATTTTTGTATTTTACTTATTATTTTGAATTTTCTGATTTTATTATGTAAAATAAAAGACCCAAATTAAATCTAAGATGATACTAATTAACTAATTCCTAATTTAAGAGGAAACTAGATCAAAAATGTAAAATGTAAAATTTGAAATTGTAAAAAGACTATTTTTGTTACTTTTCTCTTATTTTAGTAATGTTAATTAACTAGTAAAACTAAAAATATAAAATCGAATTCTAAATGCAAATGCACTATTTTTGTACTTTTGGTGAATTATGGCACCTAAAATGCACACAAAAATGCAAAGAAGGCACAAAATCATGCAATTAATTCAAATAACAAAGAAAAATTCTAATTCTAAGGAATTTGTAGGAGTAATTTAAGCGTGGCAAAAATCACGTGCTCACAGACCCTGTCCATAAGCAACCTGTGGAGCGGCTCTAGCTAGCAGAGTCAGAATCTGTGTACCTGTAATAGTTCTTTGTGGATGTTGTAGTAGCATGGCTAGTAGCAGAATTCCCATTAGGACAATACCCAACAATATGCCCTTTCTGACCACAAGTAAATCAAGCCCAATCTGCTCCAAAACAATGACCATTATGATTTCTACCATAATTCGAACACATCGGATGTTGACATGACTGATATGAGCTATTACCATTCCCCTATATTTGCCAATGTCCTTGTCTATCTAGATAATCACTCCTAGAAGACTGCACCACTAGCTCTGTCTGAGTGGGTCTGGACTGTCCACGATTAAAACAACTCTTTCCCACAGATGCAGCTCACTATGCCCGCCGGTGCTGTGAGCCCTTTTGCTTTCTCGCTCGGTCATGTCCCTCTCCCGATAAGATCATAACGGAGAGCAGTGTTAACTACTCCTTCATACGAACCACCTCAAGCATCCCTAACCACCGGACCGCGGTAACAATGTTCAAACCCATCCACAAACCTTCTCATGGTCATCTGCAACTAAAAAAGGTGCATAATTGTCTAAGTCAATGAACTTAGCCTCATACTCTGTAACTGTCATACTGCCCTGGCGCAGTTTCTCGAACTGACGTCTCATGTCGTCTCGCTTGCTCAGTGGAACGAACCTATCCATAAACATAGCTGAAAACTCTGACCAATTAATAGGTGGCAACCCTGCTCGTCTACCTCTCTGAACTGAATTCCACCATGTCCACAGATCCTGAAAATAGAAAAGTAGCAAACTTCACCCCTCGAGTCTTCTTCAGCCCCAATGTAGTTAGTATTTTTTCACAACGCTGAATGAACTTCTGGGGCTCAATAGAAGCCTGAGTAGCATTGAACTCTGGTCGCTTAAGATTCATTAAATTCTTAAGATCTTTAGACTTCCCTGCATTTGCAACCGGCTGAACGACCCGCTGAGGGGTCATCAGAGGAGCTGCAACATTCAACTGAACTTGTGCTTGCGCCTGCAAAGTAGCCCGGGAAGCTGGAAGTCTACCCTGAGTAGACACTAATGCCTCTAACATATTCAACAACCTCAATACTGCATTTGAAGGTTGGGTAACGGTAGGTGTCACACCTTTTTTTTTTTACCTTACTAACCTTCTTTAAAAGAACAAAAAGATTTGTAAAGATCGAAAGAGTTTTCAATTTTGAAAAGTGCAAAAAGATTGTGTTTCAAAAGGATTTTCAGAGTCACCGCCTGACATTTGGTTTCATTTGACAACACCAGAGATTTTAGGTAAGGGGATTCATTTGACTCCCAGAGAAGGTGTTAGGATTCCCCAAGCCTCGTGAAGATCACGGTTGCGTACGTGATTAAGTCGGCTTTAAAGAATACTCAGATCGAGGCAAAAACACAAAAAAAAAAAAAAACACAGAAGAGGCTCGAGGTGTCCCCATCTAATAAATGAAAATTAAAATCCTAAGATAACCTACACTATACTTCCTCCACGGTGTTCGTCATGGCCTCCGTTTACATTTACTTCGGGGCAAACCCCGGATAATAATATATACAAACTCTACGGGCATTCCCCTGAATATAAACTAACTAAAGGGAAAATCTCTCACCTCGAAACCAAAAGCAAATATATAGAAAAAGATCCTAAGATTGCCTACCCAGGTGTGGTCGGCCTAAACATGCTACTAGCGAACAATGTAAAGAAATAAACTAAATAAAAGAAAAATTAAATAACAGAGAATTCAATTCATGCTTATTTCTTCTTAACAGTTTTTCATGTATTTGGCCAAATCCAATTCCTAAAGCATGTCAAAAATAAATCTACTAAGACTTAATTCTCACTGAATTTTCCTACTAAGTGAGACCAACTTAAAGATGGAAATTCTCAACAGAACCTTTTCTCATCATCTTCCCTCTCCTTATTCTTTTCATGTAACAGAAAATTAACTTATCAAACCCAGCCATCTCACTTACCACTATTTAAAATTGCTTTGCCAAGCTAACTTGTAAAAGATTGGCAGAAAATTGAAAGGAATAAGAGAAATTGATTAAAAGCGCTTTGAGCACTCCCGGAACTAATTACTAAACTGAAACTATCATGAAACTCCATCAGGCTCTTTTCTCAAATGAACAGAGACCACATCCCTGGAAAACACTAATATGATTAACAAACACAAAAAATTGAATCAATAACTTAGATCCAAACAAGAAAAACAACGAACCGACGATTCTTATCACATTTAAACAGACAAGCATACTAGACAACGAGCCAACGTCATGTAAAAATATATGCAAACAGAGATATCAAACATATAAAATAGATAAGTTTAGATGGACCTTTATGCGCCAACTTTCAATTAAATTTCAGCAGCTACAATGATGGAACCATGGAGAACAAGCTTGAACGAAGAATTGAGACTAGAACCTTCAAACTGGCCGAAACCTCGATTGCAGGCTCGGATCGAAAACACCTCGAGTTAGCGATTCTAACACCAAAGCAAATCCAGCCAAAGAAAACATACACGGCAGGCTCGAAACAGATTTGAATCCTCAGCTAAAATCCATAGCTCAAAACAAAAATTAATTGAAGAAATTGATTTTTTTTTTAATTGGAAACAAGTTGAAACTAAGAGGAATTCATTTTTTTTGTGTTAATCAACTGGAACAAAAAAAATAAGGAGAGGCCAAATTGGAATCCGAAATTCAAAAACCCTCGTTCTTCTTCTCTTCCCCGAAAATCTGTCCAAGATTCGCTCGAATCTTCTAAATGCCAAAATGTAGACGAGGCATAGGATCGAAATCCGAAGCAGCAGCTCCTCTTGTTTCGTCTTAGGATTTAGCGATTTGAGTGAGAACAGTGATTGTGGGTATGAGAGCAAATGAGTCTAAATGGGTGATCCCTTCTTATGATTAAATCCTGCTCAACGTAATTGTGAGCAGCCTCCCTCTGTTTTCTATGTCCGTTTCTGTGTATGTGATAAAATGAGTGCAATTGATGAACATGCACACAAGCTGTTTTGCTAAAATGTCCGAGAGACGTTACTCATCTAGAATTCCATTAAATGTTTATGAAAGCTCCCCTTTTTTTTGTGGTGGGCGGCTGACCTTGGTCGGAAAAATTAGGGTAGGGTTTTTATAATTGGATATTATATAGAGGTGGAAGGGATGATTTAAGTGGAGAGTAGGCTAATGGTTGGGAAGAATGGGCATTTGTTTTGCTGGGCCACTAAAATTCAAAAATGAGCTCCCGATTAGCCTAAATTCAATTCTTTATCAATGAACAAAAATAAAAATACTATCAAAATATATTAATTAATCTTAGTTAATAAGAATAAACTATTAAAGTGAACTATATATAAAAATAAAAATACTTTTGGTATTTTTTTTAAATGATATAAAAAGGTAGAGAAAACTATGTTAAAGTAATGGTAAAAATTCAAATATTATCATTATAAAATACTAATAAGCTTAAATAAATAAAAAAAGATATAATAAGAGAATAAATAATATAAAACTATTTTTTTTGTGTTTTTAAACTTATGTTTTAAAATTAAAATTAAAAATTGACTGAAATCCTATTAAAATAAAAAATTAGTAAATATTTTAAAAATACTGCTTTTAAAAGTTGCGCGGGTCAAAATTACGTGCTTATAGTAGGCACAACAGCTGGTGCATCATGAACCACCTATTCTTGCACTTGGTCTGGCATAGCGGCTTGGGGTTGACCCATGTTCACAACTTCAGGTTGAGGAGTAGCCTGTCTACTAATCTGCGCTCTAGTCTGATGAGCCCCGACTTGGCCACCACCTTGGGTAGTACCACGTCCAGCACTATGTCTAGCAGATGAGGGTGTGCGTGTTCTAGCCATCTGTGAAAGAAACAGTCTAAAGTCAAACTGAAGTTATCTCAACGCACGACCAAAGAATGAAAGAAGGGAAAACATCCTAAATGCTTAGTAGCCTCAAGATCATATGTATAGGCGCCTACATATCCATGAACAAGGCTCTACTAATAATGCTCCATGACCCGGGACTTAAAACCTATGCTCTGATACCAACTTTATCACATCTCAAACTATCATCTCGACGTGAGTGGCACCCAGCTAACACCACCTGCCAGGCGAACCCCTTTCTCAAAAGTTAACCATTTAAACAAACACCGGAAGAAAAATAAGTACAGGTCTAAAAGTATTATTAATAATTAGAGATGATGTAGTTATCACCCAATACCTTAGTCAATTGATAGAAAAATCAACAATCACTCAAATAATAACACTCTAGCCCAAATCCCACTCTAAGACCATGGAGCATCTAACAGAGTTATATGAGTTTTACTAACGAGTATGCAAACCCCAAAGAAAAAGAAAATAACTAACACGAACAAGATAAAGCTGTAACGAAAGCTGAAACAAACAATGCGATGGCTGACCTCAGCAATAGGATCCATGCGAACAAACTCGTCAGCCACTAGCTCTATCTCCTACAACGGTATATGTATAGAGATGCAGGTAAGGAGTGAGTTATACGTAAATAAAACCCAGTAAGATCATCGACCCTCCACTTTGAATACGTCTAGATTAAGTGTTAGAAAATACAAACACACCACAACAAGAACGATATAATCAATACAATGATTATACATAACTCAATATATATGTATCAACAGAGTTAATAAGAATTAACCAACAAAAGTACACATATCTTATCACACGCACTAAGGACTTGTCATAACTGTAGCGTAAAAAATTAACCAACACCTTTACGAGTCCACGACAGCACCACAATGCCTCAAATAGTAACGGAGCATACGAAATTCTTACTTAAGAATACACAATGCCCGAAATATATATCAAGAATCATACACATGCTCGAGTGATGTACAAAGGCATACACAATGCCCAACATCAAGGCTCAGAGCCATATCAAACCAACAAATCACAACCTCATAGCTCACAGCCGTATCACACCATCAAACAACTTATAAAATAATTTTAGTATTTTATGTACTAAATAATAAAAATCCAATATTGTAGCTTCATAAGTAGGTTCAATTTTCCCCAACAGTGTACTAAAATCCTCGTTTCCACAAATTCCATCTCATGTGTATCCTTTAAAAAGCTAATAATAATGATATCATCATTCTTGTCTCTTCCTTTAAAGGAATAATAGAAAAGGATTCTGTATTTCACCAAAATTTCATTCCAGTAACTTTCAATACTACTAATCAATGAGATATTACTATGCCATCATTATTATTACTATAAAAATATAACTCATAACCCCACTATTTTACTCATCAATATAGTATACTATTATGGGGACTTAGATATAGTATCCGGATACTTGAGTTTTCCCACAAAATAATTCACATGAAGTTAGGCTCGGATTCCCACAGATGTGCTGTCAAAGTTGTCTCCACAATGTTCTCAGGGATTTAGTGTTCTCTTAAAGAACTAATTTAAAAATGCAGGGAAAATTTTCATAATTACAATTTTTATAAGAGATTATTCCATTGTCTACAACTATTATTGGATTCACGTTTTGCACAGTATAAGTGCTTTCATTTTATTCAACTAATGAATGCGGTAGAATCCCTATAATTAAGGAAATTAACTAGCAATCAAATATTATCACATTAATGCAAATCTATATAAGGGAAAATATACATTTAATTAAGTACATGAATATTAATTAGTTGCAAGTGTATATTAACTTACTTATATATTAGTATCTATTATATATAATGTATATCTATACAGTATATTACTAATATATATCTCAGTGCAGCTCTTTGCATTAGAATTTCGTAGATTATAAACACTAGAACAGTTTATCGGTTATATAGTGGATTCATTTGAACTTTAATAACCAAGTATGGAGTCTTTAGCATGATCTCATGATTTGGAAAGTGTTGTAGTTGAACTGGTAATAATGCTGCAAGCACTTGTTTAAGTTTGTAAAAGGAATCTCCTTTAAAATTGAGTTTAAAATCTAGCGTATGTTCTTGTGGGGCCAATTTAGGCCGGCCAAGTTCGCTTATCGAACCCATATTTGTCAATTTGGTTACTCGTTTGTTTGAGTTAGCGGTATTAGTTAGTCGTTTGTTACTTGTGAATCAGTGATGTTAGTCTTCTCTCCGTGATTCTGAGTTTAGTCGTCTATATGTTCGAGTTAGCCATATTATTTCATCCCTCGCTACTGATTCTGTCAACTATGAGTAGTCGCTTTATTGGTTTAGACTCGAGTATATTAGTTTGAATTATTATTATTTCGGTTATTCAGATTATGTTTTAGGTTCAATTAGTTGATTATCATGTTATTTATACCGTCGTCATCTTTGATATATTTGTCTTAGAAAATGATAGATCCATCTAAAGCTTCCATCTAAAACTTTCTCTTGATGGGATGGTATTAAATACAACCACATGAAAATACATTCTTCATACTTTGGGATTTTATTGATATTATCATTATGTTTATGACAAGTTCGAGGTACTCAAAATTTGAACTTGCGCTTCATGTCTAATCTTGTAGCTAAGGAAATGGTATCTATTCTCAAAGAAACAGAATTGACACTTTTATATAATGTCATTGGAGCAAATAAAACAATTAAGCATAAGGTGAAAACATTCAGTTCATTTCATGGATCTAAATAATGTTAGCATTCTTCTGATAGCTAATTTGCTCTAATATTATGTACATTCCAGGGAAATAACTGTACTATTTCCAAGCTTTGTGATGATGACTAAAGTTCGCGATCAGAATTGGTATATGGAACTGATCACTGCAAATTATATTCCACCGAATGTGGACCGATCATCAAGAATTTATGGAATGTACATGCCAGTCTACTTTTTTGGTTCTTTAATTTGTTATTGTCATATGGTTGTTAGTTTGCGTTAAGCCAACTTTAAGTTGCGCATTGGTTGTGTTCGGCCTAATCTCGAAAAGTGGCATCGAGTTGAGTAGTTTTCAGTAGAGAGGTTATGGACACCCGCTGATCTCGGAAAAAATCCTATATTTATATGTATATATGTGCAATATACCGTGACAAATGGTTATATATTTTATTAGGCACCCTGATACTCAAAAGCCCTTTTGGGGAACTAGTCTTGTATGCAGCTTATTGTTGCTCTTGGATGACTTGGATTCGATTCCAGCTCCATTTTGTTTTGCTTGTACTGTTATATGCCCCGATATCTTTTCTTTTGGCTATTTTTTCTTTAGTTTTTGGCTCTTTTTTGGTTTAACTTTAGTTTTCGCCCCGAAATTCAAAATTTCTGAATTTCTGAATTCAAAATTTAATTTTTTTTCCCAGAAATTGAAAATTTTTGACCGAATTCGGTCGAAAATTTCAAATGAAATCTCCATTTTTTTTGAAATTTATGACCGAATTCGGTCGGAAATTATGAATATATATTTATTTTTTAAATAAATTAATAATTTACAAATAATTATTTAATTATATAAAATTTTTATTTTTTTAAATTTCCGTCCGAATTTGGTCAGAAAATGAATTCAATATTTTTCGACCGATTTCGGCTGAAATTTGAAAATTAAAATTTTTTTTTAATATTTTCCGACCGAAATCAATCGGAAAATAAAGTTTGATAGTCAGTCAACGCGTTGAAGTTTCCTACCGATTTCGGTCGGAAATTTCCGACCAATTGCGGTCGGTACACGTTTGCGACCATCATTTTTTCGTCCAATTAAAATCGGTCAGAATTTGATCGGAAATTATCAATTTCCAACCGATTTCAGTCGGAAATTGCGGACGGAAATCACCTGATTTCTAGTAGTGATATAAGTACATGAATATTAATTAGTTGCAAGTGTATATTAACTTACTTATATATTAGTATCTATTATATATAATGTATATCTATACAGTATATTACTAATATATATAAAGAAATGAATATCCATCCATGTATCATTACAGATTTTTAAAAAATGTAGAAGTGTTTGTTTCTTAAAATAAATAAAAATTTTATTAATTAATGTGATGACCCAAAACATCATCACTTATTTTAGAAACAAATTCAGTATTTCGAGGCCTAAAAACCTCCTTTTTATCTCACCTCGATTTGCGTGCGCAGTCCGGGCGCTTAGCCGGAAAGCAATTATATGAAAATCTGTGAAAAATAATGAATGTTGCCTTTAAAATGAATTTAAGTTGACTTCGGTCAACATTTTGAGTAAACGGACCCGGATCCGTGTTCCGACGATCCCGGGAGGTCCGTAAGAAAATATGGGATTTGGGCGTATGTCCAGAATCAAATTCCGAGGTCCCTAGCCCGAGAAATGAATTTTTAAAGAAAATTATTTTCTGAAAAATACAGGAGTTTTTAAAAATGAAATGTGTTTGAAATTTGATGGTACCGGGCCTGTATCTTAGTTCCGGAGCCCGGTACAGGTCTTATATGTGAATTAAGTTGAGTCTGTGAAATTTGGTAAGAAACGGACTTGAAATGACGAGAATCGGACCTTATTTGAGAAAATTAGAAAATTTGATGTTCTTGAGTGATTTCATGATTTTGATACTAAATTCATAGTTGTTGATGCTATCTTGGTGAGTTGAATGCACGAGCGAGTCCGTATGAGGTTTTTGGGTTAGTGTACATGTTTGGTTTGGAGCCCCGAGGGCTCGGGTGTGTTTTGGATAGGCCACGGGGTGAAATTTGGACTTAGAGTGTTGCAGAATTGAACTGGTGTGTTGCAGGCCTGCAGGCTTCGCAAATATGCGAAGCCTGGCTCGCAAATGCGAAGGCTATGTCGCAAATGCGAAATATCCCAGGCCAGCACTTCCTCGCAAATGCAAACCACTCATCGCAAATGCGATGTCCCCTGCGGTGGCCAGTCGTCACAAATGCGACTCCTACATCGCAAATGCGATTTCGCATTTGCGACAGGTCCATCACAAATGCGAAGAAGACCTGAAAACTGGCTGGGCCGTAAATGCGACATTTTGCTCGCAAATGTGAGCTTAGCAGACTCCTGGGTTTGCAATTGCGAACCCTGGTCGCAATTGCGACATCAGAGACCTGTAAATCCACACTTAGACGAATTTTTAACCATTTTTCATATCTTCTCAAAATATAAACACTCTAGGGCGATTTTTCAAAGGCAACTTCTTCTCCAAATCGATTGTAAGTCGTTTTTAACTAGTTTACTTCAATCCCTAACATCTTTTCACATGATTTCAACTCAAAATCAATTATTTTCATGGGGGAAATTGGGTGTTTTAGGTAGAACCTAGGTTTTTCAAATTTTGGGGATTTGGACCTCGATTAGAGGTCCGATTTCAAAATAAATTATATATTTGAGTTCGTAAGTGAATGGGTAGTCGGGTTTTGGTTCGAACCTCGGGTTTTGACCATGTGGGCCCTGATCGAGGCCAACCCTGCACTACTATTGAGTAGCGAGAGAGGTCGAAGCAGCTTTTACCCGATTTAGGGTCGGGATCGATTTCCACAGGGAGCTAGATATTGCAGTTGGGTGTCTATCTAAAGTGGAGTTGTGTATTTGCTCCAAATTGTACTTCTACACATTTTTGGTTTTAATTATGATTCTAATTTTATAAACTACAATGCTCAATTAAACTACTATAAGCTAGGATTAAACTATTGCGAGTTGTTCAAATGATTAAAAGGCACTAGGGTAATGACTTTTGCCTAGGTGGTCAATTGATGGATTCTTGAGTCTAAAGCTTGATTGACACATTTGGGGAGTATGATATAACCATTGCTCGATTCTACTCACTCTATACCTCTCGAAAATTCGAGTGATTTTGCTCGAATTGGCTTTCTCAAGACCAATTGGGTATGCAAATTTGCACAAGCAACTAAGGTTCAAGTCGGGTATTAAGATCTCTCGGTTTAACCCTTTAATTGGGCCTATCAATTATCTTGAGTACGCCCCAATTCCTTGTTGGACTAATTTTAGAGACTTAGGCTCTCTTTCTCAAGAAAAGCAAAAGTCAACTATATACAAGCTAGTGTTTGCAACCACTAATTTAGCAATAAAACATGAAATTAGCCCAAATATCAAACACCCATAGTCAATAAAGCCCAAAATACAAGACCCATCAATTACCCACACTAGGGTTGATCCACAACCCTAGCTGATGGGTCTAGCTACTCATAATTAGAGACAAAAACAAAGAAATAGATGAAGATGAACTCATAATAATTAATTACTAAGAAGAACTTGAAGATTCAATGGTAAAATTAAGCTAAAATTACTCAAAGTAGCAAAATAACCCAAGTCACGAGCGCAGCTCTACGTACAAAACTATCTGCTTTACCTAAAAATGGAAAAGAAGCTATTTATACTAAGCTGACAAATCTGGACAAAAATACCCCTGTAGGGTTAGTGCAGACCGCACAAAATCACGTGCGGCCGCACTAGGGCTCTGACTTGACAAAGCTGCTCTCTGAACTTGGGCAATGCGGACCGCACAGAATCGAGTGCGGCCGCGGTGGCTTTTAGTGCGGTCCGCATGAAATGGAGCGCGGACCGCATTGGTCTTCAAACCTGGATTTGGCAACTCTCTGAATCTTCTCTTTGAGGACATCACTAAATCAAGTGCGGCCGCATTGATCCTAGTGCGGACCGCACAAAACCTCGTGTGGCCGCATTACCTTTTAGCCTGAATGTCAGCCTCTCTGAACCTCACTTGTGCAGACCGCACAGAATGGTGTGCGGCCTCATTGGCCCTGTTTTGCCTGAGCTTTGTCTTTGTCTTCGTACTTGTGTAAGTTTCACTCCTTTTTGAGCTGATCTTTGACACCTTGTCACCTTGTTGATCAAACCTGCAATCAAGCACAACTTGTGAGCCTTTTGGGACTATTTTGAATACATTTCTAATCAAAACTTGAGCATGAAGGAGTGTAAAATTCATCATATTCCCCAGTTATCAACTCCCCCAAACTTAAGCTTTTGCTTGTCCTCAAGCAAACAAAATAAGACCCACCCCTTAAGAGAAAATCCAAGAAAATTCAGCTATCCTAAAGTGACCTCATCTAGCATCATTGGGACTAACAATTGCCCTCAATACAAATGAATCATTAACAAAATTTACTCTTTTAAACACCATGGGTCAAGTGCGACACAAGAGCATCAAGAGTTGACTCAACACATCAAAAAACTCTTTCTATTACTTTAGTCATTGTGGAACCCAAACTCATGCATCCTCAGCTTTTCCTAAGCAAACCTCACCTTTAGAATAGTGGCACTCATAACTAGGTTAATGGGAATTCACTCATCTCTCAAAAAGAAAAGTCACAAGTCCGGCTCTAAGTACCATATGCTTGCCCCGTATGTGAGTCACCACTAATGTAAGCTTCATTCAACTAGAGATCATATAGGGCTTTTGTGGAGACATAGTGAAGGCTTTTGGTTTCGGTAGGCAATGCTTGGTCTAAGTAGGTTCCATCTTCCCTTAAGCACTTCTTTTGTTTCATTTTTAGCACAAATTCACTTTACTTTTTGAGTCTTTTCACTTCTTTCAATGGGTTAGAGAGACACACTGTCACTCTTTCTTAGATATTTCAACTCTTTTCTCCTTTCTCACTTTTCCACACCTTTCATTCTTTGCTTTTCTTGATTCCCTTTTATTCATTTCCACATTGAGTATTCTTTTTGTATTTTTGCTTTTCTTTCTTTTTCATTGCCTTTCCTTTTCTTCATTTTGTACCTTTTTACCACTTTGTTGCAATCCTCGTCTCTCCCCCCAAACTTATACTTCTGCCATGTGCTAAGGAAAGATCGGGTGCCAAGAGAGGGTATCTTTTAGAACGGGTAAAGGCTTGTATCATGGTTCTTGAAGGAAAAAGGTTTAAGGCTCAAAAGGGTTGACTAGGGATTTTATCTTTGGTAGGCTATGGAAATGTTCAATCTATCATTTGGATCAAGGAGAGCTTATAACCATCCTAAACACAACAATTTGTTTTTGACCATGAGATCAAAGGCAAATGTGCTAGGCCCAAGTGAAGCTTTTCTTGAGGCACCCTTAACCACTAAATACTAAAAACAAAAAGAAAAACGGACTCAAACCCTTAAGAAGGTTGTCACGCCATCTATCATTGGGAAGAGCCACCCGGTTCACACAAATTCCACCTTTGGAAAGAATCGTGGCATTAAGAAAACCAAAGGCTTATTGCAAACATTCAAAAAAAGAATCTACAAACATAACTAAGAAGCTACGGAAAAGAAAAATGCGGAAAGTAGAGTATATGTACAAGAGGGTTTTTTAATCGAATATAAAATACGGGGATGAATATATACAATGTAACATAACTTTTATATACAGACCCAAAGTGAAAAGTACGAAAAATGTAATGAAGTACCAAAATTATATACATATTAAAGATGAAAAATAAAGAAAGCATAAAATCTGTTAGATATATACAGTCATCCATACCAATTCAAAGCAGGGCCTACCCTTTCAAATGAAAGCTGGCATTGTCCTCAATGCCAACTAAGCAAAATAAACACCAAAAATAGAGGAAAAAGGATATAGAGACTCCCTATGGCCCGCCTGTCTGCATGGGATCCTGAGTGGTCCCTGGGTCCTCAATATGCTCGGGAACCTTAGACTGGTTCCCTATGACCTGATGTTCTGCTGTTGGGACCTGGGCCTGGACCTGGACAGGCTCCTGGGCTGCATCCTGTGGCTGACTAGAGGAAGCCTCCGGTGGGTCCTCCAACTGGATGACTGCATCGTTTGCACAGGGAATCACCCTTTTCCTCTTAGGAGGCCTCTCTGACTACACTGGCTGGGGATGGGCTGCTGGCACAGGGTCCTGGAACAATAAATCCAAAGGCAGATAATCTGCCTTCAATCTGTCAACCTCAACCCTCAACTCTTTCACGGACTCCTTGGAAGCCCGAGTCTTTCTCATCTTCTTGGCCTCCTTAGGAAGGTCCTTGAGAGCTTTCCCACGAGCATCCACAACTTCCGTAAGCTTCTTCTGAGTATCAAGGATTTTCTGCTGATTTTCTAGAATCTCCTTGAGGGCATCCTCAATAGACTGTGGACCTGCAGAGGTGGAGGTGCCGACTGAGCTGCTACTGTAGTGGTGAGGACAGACAACTTGGATGAAGCTGTCTGCATCCAGTTGTTGAATCTGAGAAGAGCCTGGCTCAGTTGGTGTGTAGTAACTGGGTAGGCTCGGGAAGAGGGTATGTTTGGAGCTGCTGAAGTGGATGGACCAGGGGGAATGCCCGTTGATGTGGAAGTAGGCGCAGTAGGAGCCACTCCCACAATTGGCTCTTCAGACTGGCCAGTTAGAGCAGTGGCTGTTTCCTTGTAGTTCTTGCTTTTCGGGTTGTCATCACCCTGCATGCTATACCATGAGAGCGGGGCCTTTGCTTTTACCTTGATATCAAATGACCTCTTTTCAACCTTGAGGTCCCTGAAGTACATGGTCAAGAAGCTGCGGAAGGGGTAGTTTCTGTCACCCTCACTGACTACCTGTGTGATTACTCGAGACATTACATTCCCGACATTAATGTAAGAGGGAGGGAGTTGTCATGAGTAGTGGGGTCCAATCTGCTGCACATAAATGTTTCCCACCCCTTGGCCTCAAAGTTCAAACTTCTTCTCAAAATTTTCTCCCGCATTCAGCCAATCGGGGGTGGTACCTAGGACTGCCAGATACTGTAATTACCAAGGACGGACCTCCTCACCTAATTCCATCTTCGGCAAGTACAGCGATTCATCCTCCTCATCATAACCCAAGTAGTCATTTATTGACTTTCCATCAAACAACACTTTCAAATTTCGCACCTTGGTCACTTTGGTGCCCTTTTTGATGTGGGCAACATTGGTATAGAATTCCTTGACCAAGTGCTTGTTCGCATCCACACAGTCCCCCAAGAAGTATGCCCAGCCTATTCTCTCCCTAAATTGCCTTCTCACATTGGGGTTGTGAGGCAATAGGTCTGTATCAACAAAGCTTCTCTCCGGAATCAATATCCGCACCGGCCACCATTCCTTAAATTTATGGTAGGCCACCTCACTTACGAACCGGTCTTGCCACTCTTCCGGGTTTCTAGTTCTAGCAACACCTCCTACTTGAGGTTCACCCCCTTCACCTTCTACCTCTTTTTCTCCTACTGCACCCTCTCCAGATAATGAAGCTTTGGGAGAGGTGGAGTACTCATCCTTACTGCCTTCGGCTGAGCCCTCAGACGACCCAGAAGATACATGCACTGAAGCCTGAGCAGTGGGGATGCTGGAGGAGTGGGTTCATCTGTCAACCTGAATCTGTCCGGGAAATCATCCATGAATTCCGGAACAGAATCAGAGTCAGTCAGCTCTTTGGAAGGCATATACTCACTTCCGGAGGAATGGGAAGCAACTCTATCAGCGGCCCGAATCGCCTTCCTTGTTGCTTTAATTGCCTCTCGAACTTTGAGGATTAATTTTATCTTTCCACGTCCCCTCCCCCGGGAGGACTCTCCTCTGCCTGGTTGTTTAGCACCCAGGCCTTTTGATTTTACCATTGTTCTGCAAACAAATTCAGTCATGCTTTGTTAGTGTCCGTATAAACAATGAAGTTCAAGATTGAACTGAAAGAGAATGTTACAGACAGTTTAATTTGTTGAACAGTGCGGTCCACAAAAATGTAGTGCGGACGCATTGAGGCCAATGCGGACTGCACAAAATCCATTGCGGTCCGCACAGAGGTGGGGTTCAGACTACCCACTCTCTGTATCTAGGCAGTGCGGACCGCACAAAAAGTAGTGCGTCCGCACAGGGACCAATGCGGTCCGCACAAAATATAGTGCCGCCGCAGTCCTCAAAGATCAAATTACAGACACTCATCATGCGGTCCGCACAAAATGCCATTGCGGACTGCACTAAAGCACCGCGGACCGCACAATTTTCACCGCGGTCCGCACTGAGCACCAAAAATAGCACCAACCTAGGGTTTAAGATATTTTGATTTTAAGTCCAATTTTACACCTAATGAAGTCCACAGCGGTCCCTATGTGTTTGCCCAGTGATGTTAACTACCTAAATCTGATTTTAACAAGAATTTAACTGCCTTAAGCTACCAAATTAACAGATATACGGGAAGAAAAAGAGAGAAGCTAAGAAAATAAAAATTAAAAGACAATAATCAAATCAAACAATCAAAGAGATGTAAAAATTACCAGATGTAAGAGTTACTACTGATTAATCGAGGAAATGCAGATGAATTTGTGCAAGACTAGTGATGAACAGTAATTTTATGAGGTCTAAGAGCAAGAGGATCGAAAAGTTTAAATGTTGGGCCTTAGGTACTATTTATAGAAAAAGTCCTGGGGCCCAACTTACCTACCCCAATGCGGACCGCACAAAATGGACTGCGGTCCGCACCACACAGTGTAACTCAAAGTTTGAGAAGGAAACCATTGCGGACCGCACAAAATGTAATGCGGCCGTAGTGGTCCACCGCGGACCGCACAAAAGGTAATGCGGCCGTGGTGGCAAAGTTCAGGGAGCTGGTATTTTCATCCTTCATCAGTGCGGTCCGTACTAAATGTAGTGCGGCCGCATTGAAAACTTCAGAGACTTGAACAATTTTTCCACTATGTCCTGCACTGCATATACACAAACTTGTAACATCTCACAACCAGTTAGTCCAAAAATAAGTCCTATACTACAATGAAAATCAAAGAAAAACAAGAAGAAAAACACACGAGTTGCCTCCCAAGAAGCGCCTGATTTAACGTCCCGACACGACGCATGTTACCATCACATCATTTGAAATGAACAATTGCCACCACATGCTATCATCAAATTTTCCCAAGTAGTTCTTGACCCTGTGACCATTAACCCGAAAAATCTCCCCATTTTTGTTCTTCAAATCAAGGGCACCAAACGGGGTCACAAACACTACCTCAAAAGGTCTGCTCTATTTTGACTTTAGCTTTCCCGAAAACAAACGTAACCAAGAGTTGAACAAGAGCACCAAATCACCTACTCTAAACTCCTTTCCACGAGCATATTTATCATGAAGGTACTTCATCTTGTCCTTGTACAAGGAAGAACTGGAGTAGGCATGGAAACGGAATTCATCAAGCTCATTGAGTTGTTCAACCCGAAGATTTGAAGCCACATCCCGTTCAAAGTTCAATTTCTTCAAAGCCCACATGGCCTTGTGCTCTAACTCCACCAGTAAATGGAAAGCTTTCCCAAACACCAACCGGTACGAAGACATACCAATCGGAGTCTTGTAAGCAATTTGGTAAGCCCATAGAGCATCGTCCAACTTCTTAGACCAATCGGTCCTATTGGCATTGACTGTTTTAGACAAGATGCTCTTGATTTCCCTATTAGAGACTTCAACCTGGCCACTCGCCTGAGGATGATAAGGAGTAGACACTTTGTGGTTGACACCATATTTGGCAAGCAAGGTGTCAAAAGCTCTATTGCAAAAATGCGATCCTCCATCACTTATAATTGTACGAGGAGTGCCAAACCTTGTAAAAATGCTCTTCTTTAAAAATGCAACCACACTCCTAGCTTCATTGTTGGGAAAAGCCACGGCCTCGACCCATTTTGAGACATAATCAACGGCTACAAGAATGTAGGTGTTTCCGCACGAGCTTACAAATGGGCCCATGAAATCAATACCCCATACATCAAAGATATCCACTTCTAGAATGGTGTTGAGAGGCATCTCATCTTTCTTTGAAATACCGCCCGCTCTCTGACATTGGTCACACCTTTTCACGAGATCACTTGCATCTTTGTACAAAGTTGGCCAATAAAATCCACAACTTATAACTTTCGAAGCTGTCCTCGCCCCTCCATGATGGCCACCATAGGGAGAGGAATGACAAGCCTC
>NW_017671932.1:229434-234214 GCF_001879085.1 Nicotiana attenuata | reverse complement strand
CTAACCGACGTTTTGTCCCGAATCGGGGTTTTCTACGGGGAGGTTTTTAACCGAGGACGGCAAAGGGGGATACCCGGTGAAACCGGGATGCAGGTTCACCATATCGGCCAAACCGCAACGGTCCGCAGGCCAATATAGTGAAGGGACTACAGTAGTTATTCTCCATTGTATGAACAGGTCTCCATTGAATGTACAGAAGTCTCCATTGTATGCACAGAAGTCTCCATTGTATGTACAGAAGTCTCCATTGTATGTACAGAATTCTCCATTGAATGAATAGAAATCTCCATTGAATGAACAGAAATCTCCATTGAATGAACAGAAATCTCCACTGAATGAAATAAGAGTTAATCTCCATTACACGACAAGAGTTGATCCCCATTCCACAACGGATACTACTTTGACGACAGTCGAAGCAACATCCTAATGGCCAAGGCCATCGACATCGGTTCGACCTCACTCGAACCACGACGGATACTACTTCGACGACAGTCGAAGCAACATCCTAATGGCCAAGGCCATCGACATCGGTTCGGCCTCGCTCGAACCACGACGGATACTACTTCGACGACAGTCGAAGCAACATCCTAATGGCCAAGGCCATCGACATCGGTTCGACCTCGCTCGAACCACGACGGATACTACTTCGACGACAGTCGAAGCAACATCCTAATGGCCAAGGCCATCGACATCGATTCGACCTCGCTCGAACCACGGCACGACCCTTTGATGAACGACAAGAACAACCTCTACGGAGGCTAAGCATTACAAAAGAAAACCCAAGAAAGGGAAGGCACCAAATGGACGAAGCAGCAAAAATAAAATTTATATTACAACAAAAATATATTTACATTCGCCCCCGCGGACGAGCTCCAATACACTATACAAGCCAAAAATATACATTGTATGAGTTTATAACTGCCCGTCACCCCCTGGGAGGTAAACGTCATTGTACCAGGAACTGGAGTCGAGCCGGTTGACGTCTTCAGAAGCAGGCCCCTCCCCATCGGGAGAGTCGGGGTAATAACCACAAGCCTCACGAGCAGCGCGAGCCTCATCTCGCCGTGCCTGAACTTCCTCCTCCGTCGCCTGGCCCGCGGCATGAAGCTCTCTATACACGTCGAGCTTAGCCTCCGCAAAAAACCCACATTTCATGCGCACTACGACGCGTACTCCGACCAGGCGAGGGACGAGATGAGGAAGGCTGAGAAAGTCCATTGTTCTCCGCCATCCTGGCGTCCAGCTCGGCGGTCAGATCCGCCACCCTCCGCTGCAGGTCGACGTTCTCCGCCGCCACCCCACGGCTCAGCTCAAGCTCGTCATCTTTCATCCTGAGAAGCTCCTCCAACTCGCTGTTACGGGCCACGGCCTTCATCAGCTCGCTATCCGCCTCCTCCAGCTCAGCTCCCCTGCGTTCCAACTGGGACTGCCCCCGCTCAACCACCGCTCGGTGCTTAGAGCGGTACTTTCGATACTTTTTTAGCATCTTTTTATAGAGGGCCGTCCGTTTTTGCTCACGGCGTCCCCTCTCCACCTCCAAAACAAGGGTCTAAAAAGAAAAGCAGAAATAAGCATGCCTCAAGTCAGTCTTACAACACGCAGAAGGGAGAAAGGAAATAAGGATTACCTGCAATGCCATGCCAGAAACCCTTCGTGATAGCTCCGCATCCTCCACAGTACTGAGCGTCTTGCTCTCGGAGGCGGCACACAGCAGGGTAAGGGCCGAAGCAGCCTTCTCACTGTTCAACAGCAAGTTGTAAGCTGCCGAAATTGTAATATGACGGTCGGACCCAACCGTCGTCATCTCCACGTGGGTAAGGCCACCCACAAACTTGTCAACATCCTCCTGACCGATGTCAGAGTCCGATTTCTCCGCTTCCTCGCCAGGTCCTTCGATGTTGGTCGATGACCCTCCCTCAACGGCATATGCACAACTAGCACCGGGAACGGCACTCCTCTGTTGAGCCGACCTCCCAGATAGAATGGCGTCGGCCATGAATGGTCTGTGCGTCGGCCGAGGCACCTCACTTCCTTTGGCTTCGGTGCCACCCCCTTGCCCTTCTCGAGCCTCCTCCATTTTCTCTCTAACGATTCCTTGCCATCGGAGGGTTCATCCACGAGTTGCAGAGCCGGCGCCAGAGATGCCGACTCCCACATAACCATGGTCGTAGATGTAGCCCCCTGTAAAGGAGCTGGAGGGAGATCCTCTCGGACAGACTCGATCAGTATATCATGAGCGTCCGAGGCAATGTCGGATTGCTTGAGAGCGGGGACTGGCGCCCTCTTCCTAGAAGCGCCTCGACCTGTCTCCATAAAAATAAGTGAGCAAGGTTGCAGAATTCACAAAGCAAAAATCGGAAATCTACCTGAAGAGACTTTGGGGCCATAACGCTGCATGAAGGCAGGCCAAGTGCGGGTCTCTTCCGCGTAGGTAAGCAAGCCAGCAACCCATCCCCTAAGGTTGGCAACAGGCCGGGGCGGATGAGCCATAACTGCAATACAAAGGTTAGAATTGTGACAGTCACGGGTAACACGGAATTTGACAAACTACAAATACTTACGTTTCGAGTTCCACCTCTTTGGGAATCCGGCAGGATTAGAGACCACGTGCTCAGTCCTAATGAAAAAATATTTGCGCCAGAACCCATGACTCGCTTAGTCGTCGGTTTTGACCACCAATCCTTTCGTACGACGGCCTCTCAAATGCACCATGGTCCCTCTTAGATAGCAGGCACTGAACAGTTGTAGGAGGTGGTGGATCGTGACTTCACATCCGGCCAACTCCGCGTACTTGGTCAGCAGCCGGAGCACCTTCAGAGTATACGACATAAGTTGAGCCGGACACACGTTATAGAACCGGCAGAACTCCTCCGCCAAAGGGAAAAGAGGGAGGCTGTAACCAATCGAAAAGGGTTATTCATAAAAGGTACAATACCCTGGCCTATGAACATCCACGTGATCCCTCCCCGCAGGAACCATCTCTACGTGGGCGGGTATGCCGTATTTCACGCGGAGGTCATCCAAGTGATTCTGTAACGACTCGGAAAACTCTGGAGCCGGAATGGGAGAGTCCTAACTGAAATCACTTTGAGATAAGATATGCTTTGGCAATAATGCTTCCATAGTAAGAGGACTGATGTCCTCTTCCCCCTCTACCTCTCCACCATCGGAAGGTGGCGACATGTTCAATGGGGCAGCCGCCGGGACCCTCTCGTCGCTTCGGCGAGGTTTAGGCATGATCTTGGTGAAGAAAAAGTTGTGCACAGCCCAACAAAGAAAAAGGAGAGTTTCGATCGAAGGAAAATGCACCAGAATGTGAAAATATACACTGAAGGGTTGGAATGCTCTTACAAATGACCAAAGTTTGAATCAAGTTAAACCCTTCTCCTATCTATAGGGTTGGGTGGCGCCAGAATCGAAGAGGCAGACGTCGAATCGGCACGGAAAACCAAGCGCCAAAAGCTTCTGATTCCTGCCTCGAGAATACGTGCAATGATGATGCATACGAACGCTGACGTCACACGGGGAAAGGCGTTTCGCTTCGACGCTCTGACAGTCATGATTACTGTCTCCTGCTTGTCACGTCACAATTCTTTGACAAAGTCAAACTCTCCCAGAGAGGTAGCGATTCCGCCCATCGAGGACGCATTCGCTGCGACCCCGACGAGCGGAGGGACTAACTGTATGGGGTCGAATTTGACCGACCACGTCCCTAAGCCAGCACGATCGACCGAATATATGTGAGTCCGGCTAGAAGGACGACTTAGGAATAATAAGAGGGACGACTTCATGATCACGTCGGCCCCTCTATAGCATGTACTTTATTTCTGTCTTTTAATATTTAAGTAAGGATCCTCTATTATATAAAGGGGGGTCCGAGCCTTGTAAAAGGGGAGATTTTCATTATTGAAAATACGAGTTCTCTGGCTCTCTCATCTCTCTAACATTATCTCTATCTCTCATCTCTCGAAGATTATCACCTTCTCTCTCTCCGATTTGTGTTGTTGTTGTCTGAACCAATTGCCAAGATCATCCTAGTGTTTATTATCTTCGATTATGATTTACCCCTTCATCTATATTGATTGATTTGCTTCAAAAGTATTAAACAACTTTTAAGTCGAACAAAATTATGTCTACATAAACGTCTGAATTGGAAAAAACTTCGCCATTTAATTGGAATCAACGAGTTCATGGTAATATGACTTTTCATTGTCTTAGGTGAATTGTTGGGGAAATTTAAAGATGGAATTTATTACATTTCTTATACAATTTGGCTTCCTAGGGTTGCGGGTGTATTATTCCTCTTTACCATCAAACAACTATTGTCACACGGAAACACAGAAAGTTTTAACTGTGAGTGCACAAATGTAGATCCGTCCTCAACCTTAAAGAGAAGGGGGATCTACTGGTTATGACAATAATGTTGCATTCCCTGTTAGAGGGAGAGGAGACGAGGAGGAGCTTGAGATCAGATTTGGGATTTAAAAGTAACATGTTAGAGATAGGTAAGGTAATTGGATAAGTACACATTTAAGAGCAGTCAACCACCAAAAGAGCCCAAGGATGTGAAAATCCAGGTTATCAAGTATGCCTAACTTGACTCATAGAGAGTATTTTTGGGATTTCTACATCATTATTGGTTGAATTTTCTTCAAAGATAAACTTTCCTAAACTCAATTTGCTAGCATCAAGACAACTATTTGGTGTGTGCATATATATATATATATATATATATATATATATATATATATATATATATATATATATATATATATATATA
>NW_017671932.1:161542-229414 GCF_001879085.1 Nicotiana attenuata | reverse complement strand
ATATATATATATATTTGCATGTCTTAAGTGGTACAACAAGCATTTGATTCATGTTGCATATGTAATTTATCAGCAAAATATTCATTTGTTTTCTGAATACATTCCTAATTATATTAACCTTGAATATCTAGGGAACTTGTTAGCTTTGGTTCCTTGTTTCTTATTTCCCTATAGATAATATTCAGCCACGGATTTAAAACATCGACAAAAAGTATTTTGTTTCTTCAAAGTTTATGTCAGAGCGTATATTAAATATTTTTGTTGGAATTTTAAAATAATTCTTTATTAAAATTTTAGAAGATATATGTATCTAAATTCGCAATTTTAACATTAGTCTTTTGAAACTATCATACCTGTATATCACCATACAGATACGCATCCAAACAACTCTAATTAAATTGCTCACTTGTTTGCATTGATATTTTTGCTGCAAATTAGTTTAAAGATATTATTCCATGTTATCATACCTGTGATTATACTCATATTAAATATATAGTTGTTTCATCTTCTCATAGCTATGGAGGCTCTCGCGACAGTCAAGCTCACCTTTTTCAAGTTATTTTCTCAAAGAAGTATAAATGTCATGTAATGCTTGAGACACAGTTTTGAGCAATATAGTCAAATCTTGGCTTCTAAAGCAAATGTAATTTTTAAATTTTTATACTTGGGTTCACGCGCACGCGCGTGCCAAAAGACTAGTATAACATAAAGATCTAATAAGTGACCTCGCAGTTACAAAACTAGAGTCATTTAATACTAACTTATACGTAATTACTATACTATCTTTATAAAAAATAACAAATATGAATCTAATTAGTTATGTTAAACCTAAATTAATAACTTAAAAGGGTAAATAATCAGATGTAATAGGCTATAAACTTTATTAGTAACAAAAGTATGCCTCTAGTTATTCAATTAAAATGCCTAGATTAATAGGACTATTGTTGTCACGACCCAAAATCCGTTATAGGTCGCGATGACACCTAATGCCGCTGTTAGGCAAGCCCCAAGTGAACCCACAATTTAGTATCCCTTTTTAACTTTTAAAACAAAAGTTTTTTTAAAAGAACGAAATAAGTAAGATCTCATGCAACCGTATATACTCTTTTCTCAACAAAATACCAGCATGAGAAATACATCAACCGTAGTGACAGTAATGATAAGTACAACAGTACATAAATGCAAAAAGACCCCAAAATCTAGTGCCACAAGTGCATGAGCAATCTACAGAATATACAAAACTAATACAACTACTGTGTGAAGGGTAATACATAGAAATAATAAACAAGGTATAGGGAGACTCTGGTGCTGCAGATCGAAGCAAGGCAAGCAGCTCACCACTAAGTCTCTGTAGAAGTTCGGCGACGCGGCCGTGTGACCACTGGTAGTACCTGTCTCAGAACCTGCACATTCAGTGCAGAAATGTAGCGTGAGTTCGGAAAACAACGCGTACCTAGTAAGTATCTAGTCTAACCTCGAAGAAGTAGTGATGAGGGGTCGACTTGAAACTTACTAGTGGTCAAACAGTAATAGAAATACATAAAGTAGACATGGAGAATGTACAACAAGTAGCAACGAAACAAATAAAAGTAATTACAATACTTCCACACATGAGTCTATATAAAATCACTAAACATGTCATAACAGGCCTTGAAGGCGCTAACTCAACTGTTACCAAACCTAATCCAGTCTCAAGTATTAAGCACGAAGCTGCCGAGGCGAGCGGCCCGATCCCATGGGAATAGTGGTACTCAGTACTGGCAGGCGAACGACCCGATCCCATAAGAATAGTGTTACCATACTGCCGAAGCGAACAAACCGATACCGTAAGAGTAATTCAATTCAATGTCGAGGCGAACAACCCGATCCTATAAGAGTAGAAAAATTTACCTTGCTCGCAGAAGTACACGTGAGTCGAGAAGATACGAATTCATAGTTCATCAAATATTTCTTAATTTTTCCAAAGTAAGAGGCTAAATCGATATCTTTATTCAAATCCTCAATCTCAATATTATTAAGGAAATCAATACACAGGATAGATACAAATAGCACAATTAAAGGCATGATATGAATCTAAGTCTACCCGGACATATCATGAATATAGCTACGTACGGAATCTCGTCATCTCGTGCGTACGTAGCTCCCCAAAAAAAGTAGCACACAAGAATTAATATACCTAAGGGGATAAGTTTCCTCTTAGGCAAGAGACTTACCTTGATTTCAAGTTCTCAATCTGGCTCTTCAACCTCACTAGAACTCCTCAAACGACGCCGAGGACTCCGAAACTAACCAAAAATCGTATAAACTAATAAATATATGCTCAACAGTTCATAATTTAGCTATTAAACTAATTTTTCAACCGTATCCGGGAAGTCCATAAAAATTACCCCCAGACCCACGTGCTCGGATTCCGAAATCTTTTGAGTATAAATGTTACCCATGACTTCAAAAACTCAAATATATAATTTATTCCCATTTTCATTATAAATTTCGTGGTCAAATTTTATTTTTACCAAACCCTAGGTTCCAATAAAATCCCACAAATTTTTCCTTAGTTTCATGTTAAATCTACTCATAATCCGTGTATTTAACACAAGAATTGACAGGGATCTTTACCTCTTGATGTTGATGAAAATCCCCCACAAAATGCTCTCAAAATCCTCCAAGACCAAGTGGAAAACGAGAGAAAAGAGACTAAGTCTCGTATCAAATTCAAGTGTGCCCAATGATTCCTTCTTCGCGATCGTGAAAAATGCCTCGCGAAGGTCAAAATTGCCACTGCCCAAAAACCTTCTTCGCGTTCGCGGACCGACGGTCGTGTTCGCGATGCATCACTGCCCGGCCTTCCGCGTTCGTGATCCCCAAGTCGTGTTTGCGTAGGCCAAAGGCCTCCTACCTAGTTCCTCCATTTTCTCACCATGGCTGCGGTTGGGCCTCCGCGTTCGCAAAGCACTGCCAGGCCAACCTTCGCGATCGCGGACCCTTCTTCGCCTTCGCGTAGGGCAATCAGCTGCCCCTCAAATTTTTCCTTCTTCACGATTGAGGTACCATCTTCCCGATCTCGAAGCACACCAGCACACCAGTAGTTTTCAGCCAAGTTCAAACATGCTCCGGGTGGTTCAAAACACACCCGAACCACCCGGAATCCCGTCCAAATGCACCGTTAAGTCCATAAACACATTGCAGACTTACTCGAAGCCTCATAACATTTAAAACAACACTGGAATCAAGAATCAGACCTCAAAACCTCATTAATAAACTTCTAAGCTTCAAACTCATTTCAACCAACTCCGAACGCGTCGAAACATACTTAGACAACTCGGAATGACGCCAAATTTTACACACAAGTCATAAATCATCATACGGACTTATTCCCAGGCTCGGAATCCCAAATGGACCTCGATTACACCAAAGTCTACTTCAGACCAAATTTAAAGAACTTGAAAACCATCAATGCACCAACTTTCAATTAAGCACCGAAACGCTCCAGGGTCATCCGAAACTCGGTCCGAAGACACGCCCAAGTCCAAATCAGTATACGAACCTATCAGAACCATCAGATTTCGGTTATGAGATCGTTTACTAAAAATATTGATCCAAGTCAAACTTGGCCATCTTAGGCCACTATTAAGGAACTAAGTGTTCCGATTTCAACCCGAACCCTTCCAAACCCGAACCAACCATCCCCGCAAGTCATAAAACAGTAAAAACACATACGGAAAATCTTAATTAGGGGGATGAGGATCTAAAAAGCAAAGAGACCGGTCGGGTCATTACAGTTGATCTCTCAATTGTTGATAAATTTTGAGTTTAGTTCGTTTGATATCTAACTAAGCACATTAACCTTCAATTAATTTAAATGTGAACTTTTGATCCTTTGCTTGTGAATATTTATAAATTTATGAGAATTATTAAATGTTCAACCATTTAGTTACCTATATTTTATGTTAAACTATGTTATTCCATATTTGAGGGTAATATAGTTTTACATTTTATTCAAATATAATATATTTCTTACAAATAGATTAAAACATACATTTTAATTTAAGTAATGATTAGATGTGGTAAGCCTAATTCTCATTGAATTTCTCTAAACTTGATCTGTTATTGGTTTGTTCTCTAAGCTATTCTAATTTATTTTTGATAAATCACTATACCAGAACATTAGTTTGTAGTCAATGTACGTACTATAGCTTTTCGAGTTCTGGTAGTTAAGATGTTCACAAAAGACATAAAAAAAGAGAGAGTTACAAATCAAATAATAACGGTGGATGGACCTTTTAAAAAATACTAGTATTAGTACCCGCGCGATGCACGGACATAAGCAACGTCAAATCATGATTTGAATTATTTGAACTATATGCAAATAACCTTAAAAGTAAACCTACTATATAGAAATTATAAATAATTATTAGATATTAATTAAGAAGCAAGACATGAAATTAAAGAATACTAAACATATAACGTTGTGATTTATCTTGTTTGAGCATAATAAATCATATTATTTTAGCAAAATTCTTACTACCACTTTGTTTTTCGCCTTAAGTTCAAATAAGTCTTATCCTTCTATATTTTTAGACATAAATTTTTTCTCTTTTTGTTCTTTGCCAATAATTATTGCATTATTTATTGCTTAATATTGTTATACTGTAATGTGATCTTTTATTAGCTTATAAATGTCTTGCTTATGACCTATTAATAATCAACAATAAACATAATTTTTTATGCTTAAAATTTAATGTATTCTTATACCATTATTCTCTTACTCGGAACTCTTTCATTATTCAAAATTATCAATAATATTCTTGAGTATTATTTAATAATTTAAATCATATATTCTAAATAAATTTAAAATATAAGTGTCATCGCACTATCTTTATTTTCCTCTTTATACATTCTCTTCCCTACTAAGAAATTTTAATTAGCTTTTTACACAATTTTTTTGGCTGAAACTCATGTAATATCACGTTTTATTTGAAAATACAACTTTTAAATTAGTCTAAAAAATAATACATAAGTTCTTTTATTGTTTCAAATCTATTGAATTTTTTTATAATTATTTTTGTATTACGTGCAATTAAATTTTCTTTGTCTTTTAGTTTCAAGAAAAAAGTTTAGCCTTTAATTTTCATTAGTCCCATATGAGATATTTATTTAGTATATTAAATTTTTTAGTTTGGTATCAAATTTTTATTTTTCTTTATCTAGCAAAACATGAATTTTTGTGATCATTTTCATATTTTGAGCGTTCTCATCATAATTTTAAGAACTTTCTAATCTCAAGTTCAAATAGTCTTTTCCTTAGTTTTTCTTACTTTTGCTATAATGCTATATAATATGTAATATTATCACGTTTTCATGTACTTTTTTTATTTTATTAACTTTACACTTTATTTAATATTCCGCCAAGATCTCTTCGTTAGTTGGGGGAAGAATCCGCCCGAATCGGATTTTTTGAGGAACTGTCAAATACTATTTTTAATATAATATAAATATGTCTGTAACTATTTAATATTAAATTAAATATTTATAAACTGTTGTTTGAAAATTTTCAATTATTTAAATTTATCAATAATATTTTTAAGTATTGTATACTTACTTTATTTTGTTTTCTAAAGTAATTCTTAGTATAAATATTGTCCCATTATTTCTAATTTATTTTTATTATTTAATATTTTTAATTATTTTTATCTATTAGACATAAGTTATGTGGCCTTATTCACATGCATGTCATTTCTTATCATACTTAAACAACAATTTCACATCTCAAATTTAAAAAAGTTTTAACCTTCTTTTTTGTATGATGAATTTTTTGAATTTTTTCTCTATTTGTTCCTTAATTTTGGTGTTATATTGTTCAATACTTAATTTTATTACATTGTCATGTGGCTTTTCATTAGCTTGTCTGAATTTAATATCTATTTTTTACCATGTTAAGATTTGTTCTTATTAAGTTTAAATGTTTAATATAAAAATTATTAATACGTAGAAAATATTCATTTGCCCGATTTGTCAATACTAATATGACTTTATTACTCTTGTTATCAAAATAATATTTACTGATTATTTAATTTTTTCTTACCTTATAAATAATTTGTATATTTTATGTAAGATCTTATTTTGCTGCTTGAATTTTTAAAGTCATTAAATCTTTAATATCTTAAGTTAATTTTTATTTCTTTTTTGTTTTTTTTGTTTTTTTTTTTTTTTGTATTGTAACTTACTCCAAAGTATAAGTAGTCATAGGTTATCTCAATTTATATTTTCTATATTTTTTAGTTTTTTACCTCCCTATTTCTAGCTAATATAGAAGAAAATCTATGAGCGGATCAATATATAAATATAAATATAGATATATAGATTAGATTTATCTAAGATCTATTTAGATTATGTATAAGATCTATTTCATTCAACTACTTCCATTAATTGTGTTTCCATTTATAATTTCTAATTATTATTGTTGTCCTAAAATTGCCAAGTGGCTTCATTTTAGCTTGCCACTTGGCTTAATCATATGCTTCACTACTCTCCTTTTAATATAATATAGATATCAAGTCTGATATAATAACATGAAAAATTAGAGCGATAACCTACTGTAATGAGTTAAATTGTACTATTTGTGTAAAATTTGTTTGCACCGCTATATATTATAACTTACACTTTTGATTGTTTGGGTACTAAATAAACCATCCTATTCCAAAGACATCACTACATGAAAGCTTATGTATATACTGATATGGCTACTAAGTAATGCAGCTCATAATCCATGGCATTTTACGCTAGTTTCCGGAAGATAGCATGCGATCAAGTACTTATACATGGTTCTGTGGCAATATTTTAAATCGTTGTTGACAAATATCTCGAAGAATATCATGTGGAAGCCTTCTAGGAGAGATAAATGGAAAGTTACATGCAAGTCTTGGCAAGAGACTTGACTAATGGCAAGAAACTTGAGAAATGGCAAGGAAAGCCTTAAGTTTTTTGCCTATAAAAGGGTCTTCCTTTAAGCCAATTTCAATCATCAGACATCCTTCTCATACGTCTCTCTCTTCTTCCTTCCAATTCCTTTTCTATAATATTAATTAACATNAAAATTGCAAAGTGGCTTCATTTTAGCTTGCCACTTGGCTTAACCATATGCTTCACTACTCTCCTTTTAATATAATATAGATATAGATATAGATTAATATGACTTTATTATTCTTGTTGTTAAAATAGTTTTTACTGATTATTTAATTTTTTTCTTAACTTATAAATAATTTTAATACTTTATGTATTTTGCTGCTTGAAGTTTTTTAATTTAAACTCAATAAATCTTTGACATCTTAAGTAAATTTTAGTTTTATTTTATATTTTAACTTACTCCAAAATATAAATACTCATAGGTTATCTCAATTTACGTATTATTATATTTTTTATTTTTTATTATATAGTTTTTAATTAATTTTTATCTCCATATTTCTAGCTAACATAGAAGAAAATCTATGATTGGATGAATATATAGATATAAATATAGATATAGATATAGATACAAATATAAATATAAATATAGATATATAAATTAGATTTTTCTAAGATCTATTTAGATTATGTATAAGATTCACTTAAACTACTTCCATTAAATATGTTTCCATTTATAATTCAAACTTTTAATGTTGTCTTAAAATTGTCAAGTGGCTTCATTTTATCTTGCCACTTGGTTTAACCATATGCTTCACTACTCTTCTTTTAATATAATATAGATTGTTCATATTTGACTTTATTAAGAAACACTTGGGAAAATAGTCCCGCGCTAGATTCTTAAAGCACGCTAGGCAAAATTTTGCTCAATTGCCAAAATTCTGAAGTATGTTGGGAAGAATTTTAAAGCACATAATAATTATGGAGATTTGCAGGATTTTGCCATAGAATTATGACGATCACCAATCCTGATAATCACCATAATTGATGTGTTTTTAAAATTCTGCCCAATGTGCTTTAAATTCTGGCGATCGAGCAAAATCCTGCCCAACAGGTTTTATTATTCTGGCTACAGTTTTTTCCCAAATTTTTTATTAATGGGGTAAAAAATTAATAGTGGCACAAAAGTATCCTATTTGTGTCATTCTCCGTTAAAAGTCCAACCTATGAATAATGCTAATTTCACAAATTGAATAGAGGAATTTATGCTATCTACCTATACGATAGTTCCTCTCTCAACTATGTTGTGTAGATCAACAACTGTTGCCCATTTCTCTTGGTTGTCTGCATAGAAAAAAACCTAAATCCAAGCTAGTATAGTAGAATTCTATAGAAAGAGGGAGAGAAAGAGAGGAGAAATGGCTATGAGGTATAGGTGGCGGCGTGGGTATGTAAATATGTAAATCACCAATTAAGATTTTTACGGTGACGACTAATGAGTAATTGATTATTCTACAATGTTGAGATACTAGATTACTTTAATAATACATGGATCAATAATAGGAGAAGAAACCAAGGATGCCATTTGCGAATAGGGGAATTTCAGTTATACAAGTGTAACGACCCGGCCGGCCGTTTTGTATATTTGAACCTCATTCCCCTATTTGATGTCTTTGTATTTGGAACACTTAGTGTCATTTATGAAAGCTTAAATTGTAAGAGTTGACCGATGTTCGACTTTTGTATAAACGATTTTGGAATAGTATTTTGATGGTTCCAATAGTTTTGTATGGTGATTTTGGACTTAGGAGTATGCCTGGATTTGGATTTGGAGGTTCTTAGGTTGTTTTGGCTCTATTTGGCGAAAGTTGAAAATTTGAAGGTTAAGAAGGTTCATAGGTTTGACCGGGAGTTGACTTTGGTATCATTGGACCCAGATTTTAGTTCCGGAAGTTGGAATAAGTTTGTTTTGCTATTTGAGACTTGTGTGCAAAATTTAGATTTAATCTAGATTGATTAGGCTTGAATCGGACGTTTGGTTTGAAATTTGGAAGTTAATGAACTCAAGCTTAACATGTGGTTTTATCGTCAATTCTTAGTTTTAATATTATTCTTTGTGCTTTGAGCATTTGGATAAGTTTGATGAAGGTATTGAGACTTGTTGGTGTGATTGGATGCGGTCCCAGGAGGGAGGGGAAGGGGGAGGGGGGAGGGGAAGACTTAGGTGTATTTCGAGGTGGTTTCAGACCATTTTCATGAGTTTTCGACATTAGATCTTGCTGGTGTCTGAAGTCCTTCGCGTTCTCATGGAAGTATCGTGTTCGCGATGAAGGAATTTGGGGCTGGGAGTTTTGCTCTTCGCGTTCGTGAAGAAGGGAGTGGTTCTTGGCACCCGGTCTTCATATTCGAGAGGCTACTGGGCGCGTTCTCGAAGGGGAGGGAGTCTAGGCCTTTGCAATTGCGAGGCTCCTATCGCATTCGCGAAGGAAGTTTTTTTGGTTCTGGCAGTATTTTGTTCTTCGCGAACGCGAGGCATGTGCCGCATTCGCGAAGGGTTTAATTGGGCAGTGCTTTAAAGATGTCTTTTTCGGGAGTTTTGACTCGTTTTATAATATTTTGAGATTAAAAGCTCGGATTGAGGCAATTTTTAGGCGATTTTGACCCACTTGAATTGGGTAAGTGTTCTTGACTCTGATTTAATTATTATTCATGATTCTACCTTTGATTTTGTATTTGATTGGTGAATCTAAGAGAGAAAAATTGGGGGTTTTGGCAAAACATTTCCAAAGTGATAAATGGAGATTTGAACCCTGATTTGGAGTCGGTTTTGGATGAAACTTGTGCATTTGGACGCATGTTGGAATGATTGTTCGGGATTTGTGAATTTGGTCGGGTTTTGGAAGGCAAGCTTGGGTTGGCTTTTGGTTGACTTTGTGCATTTGATTAAAGATTCAACCTTTCTTTTTTGGGTTCGATTTCTATGTCTTTGTTTGACGTTGTTGAGTTGTATTTGGCTTGATTCGGCTCGTTCGGAGGTTGGTTTGAGAGGAAATGCTACTTTTGGAGGTTAGAGGATGCCAGGTGGAGGTAAGTCTCTTGGCTAACCTTGTTAAGAGGGAAACCCCGACAGGTTTTCTATATGTTTGAGGTATTGGGGGTGGTGTATATAACCGGTGACGAGCGTATATGAATTCACCGAGTTTATATCTTGATCGGGAGTAGAAATTGGAATATTCCATGCTTTGTTTGACTATGTGCTCGTTTGATTCATGATTTATTTGGCTTATATGAATGCATTTGCTCTCTTATTCATGTTAGAAATCATTCCTAGGCTTATGATTAATTGTATAGGCATAGGAACCTATTGTTGATATGTTAAAATGTATAATTATCCATGATCACATAGAGAATTTATGAGCACATATCTGTATGATATTTATTAAGTCCTTGTGTACCTTCTATCTATAATTCTTGAGCATATACATGCATTTTCAATGATGGATACGTGATTTGGACTGAGGATTTTGGCACGAAGGGTAAGCATGCGGGCGAGATAATTATGGCACATTGGACATTACGATCAAATATTGATTTATGAGGGATGCTATTATACCCCTCTTACGCTTGGATTTGGAACAGTCTCCGGAGTCAGGTGATAACCCATGTTATTTTTTGGGCCCTGCGAGCGTGGTCGGTACATGGATTTTGTACCGGGTCGATATATGGGTATTGTATCGGGTTATGTGATACATAGATTATGTATCGGGGTACGTGAAATTGTACCGATTGAGCATGTATTCTTATTATTGACTCGTTTTGAAGTATTTGTTCCATTGTATATTGTTACTTGACTTCCTTCTATTCTATTAGGAGCTCCGACTCCGTTATTTGATCATGATATTTTTTATTATTATATCTGAGCAGTGAAAGGGTTATTTCTGTGTTAGAAAAGCATATTTATTTGTTGATATCGATGGTTCTTATTACTCATGATAATACCTATTGCTCCAGTTCTTAATTTTGTTATTTTACTTGTGCGGTAAGTATCCGAAAGCATATAGCTTTGTCACTACTTCTTTAAAGTTAGACTTAATACTTATTGAGTACCGACTATGGTATACTCATACTATGCTTCTGTACATCTTTGTGTGTAGATCCTCAGGTTGGTCCTAGAAGATCTTCCGGATTGGGCTAAGATTTATCACGAGACTTGGGGTGAGCTGCACTACATAGATCAACTTCGCAGTTCCCAAGTCCCTGTTCCTTTGATGTATTTCTGTCTATTGTATTTCAGACAGCTTGAAATGTAACATACTTGATCTCATTTTTGTAGTTGCTCGTGTACTTGTGCTACCTAGTCTTAGGGGCATATTGCATTGGCCGTGTTTAGGTCTTGCTTGTGGTGTTATTAGATATTATCACTATTTTTTAGAATATTTCCATCTTTTATTGCTATATATCTGTGTTAAACAATAAAAATGGACTTTATCCGTTATCTTTGAGTTAATCTTGCGTAGCATGTTCGACTAGGCGCCATCACGACCTTGAGGTGGGATTCTGGGTCGCGAGAAGTGCCTTTCTACTCAAGGCGTCAGTTGCTATATTGGCCTTCCCCGGATGATAAAGAATGGTGATATCATAGTCCTTCAACAGCTCCAACCATCTCTGCTGCCTCAAATTCAAATCTTTCTATTTAAATAGATGTTGGAGACTCCGGTGATCCGTATAGACCTCACAAGACACGCGATATAAGTAATGCCTCCAAATCTTGAGCGCGTGTACAATAGCAGCTTACTCCAAATCATGGATAATTCTTCTCATGGGGCTTCAGCTGGCACGACGCATAAGCAATCAACCTATCGTCCTGTATCAATACACATCCAAGACTAACCTTCAAAGCATCACAATAGACCGTATATGATCCCGATCTTGAAGGCAAAACCAACACTAGAGCCATAGTCAATGAGGCTACAATAGATGAAAACCCCTCCACAAAGCGGCGATAATACCCAACCAGGCCTAAGAAACTCCGGATCTCAATAGCGATAAAAAGTCTAGGCCAACTCTGAACTGCCTCAATCTTCTTCTAGTCCACCTTGATCCCATCACTAGACACCATGTGACCCAAGAATGCCAACGAGTCTAGCCAAAACTCACGGTTAGCACATAGCCTCTTCTCCCTCAAAATCTGGAGCACAGTCCTCAAATGGTGCTCGTGCTCCTCAGCACTACGAGAATATACCAAGACATAGTCAATGAACACAATGACAAAAGAATCCAAATACGACTTGAACATATCATTCTTCAAGTGCATGACGGTTGTTGGTGCATTAGTCAGCGCGAAAGACATCACTAAAAACTCATAATGCCCATAACGAGTCCTAAAAGCCGTCTTGGGAATGTCCGATGCCTTGATCTTCAACTGCCGATACTTCGATCTCAAATCAATCTTTGAGAGCACCCTAGCACCCTGAAGCTGATCAAATAAGTCATCAATATGAGGCGGTGGATACTTGTTCTTGATGGTAACCTTGTTCAAGTTCTGTAGTCAATACACATCTTCATAGAACTATCCTTCTTCTTCACGAATAACATTAGTGCACCCTATGATGATACACTAGGTCTGATGAATCCCTTATCCAACAATTTTTGCAACTGTTCTTTCAATTGTTTCAACTCTACTGGATCCATGCGATACCGTGGAATTGATATGGGCTGAGCTCCCGGCACCAAAGTCAATACCAAAATCAATATCCCTATTGGGTGGCATTCCCATTAGGTCTGTTGGAAACACATCTAGAAACTCTATCACAACCAAAACTGACTCAACGGTAGAAGTATCAGCACTAATATCCCTCACAAAGGCTAAGTACGCCAAACACCCCTTCTCAACCATCGGCTGAGCTCTCAGAAATGGTACCACCATACTAGAATTATACCTAAGAGAACCTTTCCATTCCAAACTTGTCAACCCTAGCATGTCCAACGTCATGGTCTTAGTGTGACAATCAAGAATAACTTGATACGAAGATAACCATTCCATATCCAAGATCACACCAAAATCCACCATACTAGGTAACAAGAGATCAACACTGCTCTCAAAGCTCCCAATAGTAATCAAACAAGACTAACATACATGATCCACCATAATATAGTCACCAACCGGTGTAGATACATGAACATGAATGCCAAAGGAACAACGGGGAAAACCCAATATGATGCAAAGTACGATGACACATAGGAATATGTAGAACTGGGATCAAATAGAACTGATGCGTCTCTGTGACAGTCCGAAATAATACCTGTAATAACCACATCAGAAGTCTCTACCTCGGTCCTTCCGGGAAATACATGATAACGACCCTGACCATTGCCTGACTGACCTCCGCCTCCAGGGCATCCCTTGACTGCTTGAGCTCCCCTTTTAGTTGGTAGGGCCGGTGGTGTAACAGTTGGAACTCGAGTCACTACTTGAGAACCCTGCTGTGCTGTGCCTCTACCACGTCTGGGGCAATCCCTCTTGATATGTCCTAACTCTCCACACTAAAAACCACCTCGAGCTGATAACGACTGCTGAATCTGAGGCTGTCTCTAATTACTCGAGTACCCACTGGAAGAACCCTGGGCTGAAGGAGCACTATAGGGGCTCGGTGCTAGTAATGCACTGAATGAGGATTGAACTAGAGCACCACGGGCAGACTGATAAACTGAAGTAGTTGACCTACTAGGATGGCCTCTTCCAGAATGATCCCTACCTCCAAACTTGGCACCACTGAAATTGCCAGAATATCGGGGCTTCTTGCCCCTCGCCACTATGGTCTCCCTGCTCTGACTCCGAATGTGCTCAGTCCTGCGTGCTATGTCCACAGCCTGAAGAAATGTAGTACTAGTCTCTGCCTCCCTGGCCATAGCAATCTTGATACAAAAATTGAACCCCTCAATAAACCTCCTCACATTCTCAACCTTGATGGGGATCAAAAAAGCTACATGACGACGTAGATCAGTGAATCTCATCTCGTACTCGGTATGGACATATGACCCTGTTGGAGGTGCTCGAACTGACCCCACATCTCCTCCCTATGTGCAAGTGGAATAAACTTCTCTAAGAAAAGATGTGAGAACTGATTCCAAGTGAGTGGAAGTGACACTGCTGGCATGCTATGCTCATATAACTGTCACCACCTCTTGGCAGGACCCTGAAGCTGAAAGGTAATGAATGCAACTCCATTGGACTCTACCAAACCAAGATTCCGCATAATCTCCTGACAACCATCTAAGAAATCCTGTGCATCTGCCAAAGGATCACTATCATAACGTGGAGGACCCATCTTTCTGAACCGATCAAACCTCTTTTGCTCCTCCTCAGACATAGTGGCCTCCACTACTGGACTAACAACAACCAGGGGAGGATGTCCCCCAAACATACCATTCTTAGCGTCGATAACCAGTTGCCACCTGCTTAGGAGTGTGAGTAGTGGGAGTCTATTCCTCTCCCCCTGCCCGAGAAGAAGCCGGTACCACAGGAAGTACTCCAATTTGTGCTAGACCTTCCACAAGACCAACCAAACGAACAAGGGCATCCTGAAGTACTACCGTACCAATAAACCCCTCCGAGACTTGAGCTGGTCCAACTGGCTCCCCCTGATCAAAAACCTTTTCCTCTATTGGAGCTACTGGTGGCTCTATAGTGGTTGCCCTAGCAGAGGCTCTGACAACAGCATGAACCTTGCCTCTACCTCGACCACGACCCCTAACAACCTTATTCTGAGGGGCTGGGACCTAACCAACTGCTCCCGATAAACGTGTTCTCACCATTTACGAGAGAATAAAAAGACAACGATTCAAACTCGGATTAATAAAGTCACACGATAAAGAATGAAAGAAGTGTAGTTTCCTAACATTATCTAGCCTTTTAGAGACAATTACAGACATCTCCGAACTAATCCACAAGACTGTACTAGACCTGATCGTGACTCGTGAGACCTACTCAACCTAGAGCTCTGATACTAATTTGTCACGACCCAAAATCCCACCTCAAGGCCGTGATGGCGCCTAGACGAACTTGGTAAGAAAGCCAACTCGAAGATAACAAATAAAGTCCATTTTTATTATTTAACAAAGATATATAGAAATAAAAGATGGAAATAGTCTCAAAAACAATAATAATATCTGATAACACCACAAGCAAGGCCTAAACATGGCCAATATAATACGCCCCCAAGACTAGGTGGCACAAGTACATGAGTAACAACGAAAATTAGATCAAGTCTATATACATGTCCAACTTTATGAAATATAATAGACAAAAATACATCAAAGGAAAAAGGACTTGGGAACTGCGAGGTAGATCTATGTAGTGCAACTCACCCCAAGTCTCTGTGATAACTCTTAGCCCAATCTGGAAGCTGTGCTAGGACCAACATGAGGAACTTCACAAAAAGATAAAAATACTCGTTGTATGAGTACACCATAGTCGGTACCCGATAAGTATTAAGTCTAACCTTGAAGAAGTAGTGGCAAGGCTATATGCTTCGGGATCGGGTTGCGTACTACAAGGGTATTGTTATTGATATTTGGGATCGGGTTGCGCGCCGCGACATAAAGGAGGCACTTATATACAATTATATACAAAATACATAAATATAGAACCCATCGTAAAAATAAATTAGTATTTTTCAGAAATTCTCTGCAAGAAAGAAGAATTTCCAAAAAATACTAATTTATTTTTACGACGCATTCTGTATTTATATATTTTGTATATAATTGTAGATAAGTATTTTCTCTTATAGATTGTTGTTCTTTGTTGTTATGCTCCACTGCCGTGTTGTGTTATGAGGTTGTGATGTTATTCTGGGGCCCTCTGTTATCTATTTATTTTTACGGTTCATTATGTAGTTATCTGTCTCTATTTATTATTATTGTTTTTCTGCTTATTACTCGTACATGTTTAAAATGACTGTCTTGTCATAGTCTTGTCACTATCTTGTCGAGGTTAATCTCAATACATACTGAGTACATAAGGTCGGTTGTACTCATATTACACTTCTGTACTTCTTGTGTAGATTCCAATGTTGGTCCCAATGGCGTTCAAAGGTGATTGCTCGGACCTTTCCCAGGAGACTTGAGGTAGTGCTGTAGGCGTCCGTAGACTCTGGAGTCCCCTTCCTATTTTTTCTATTGTTTTTTGAACCAAACAGTATTGTATTATCCATTTCAAACTTGTATTTAGCGTTTTTAGTGGCTTATACTTGTGACGCCAGATTTTGGGGATAGTCTTAGATAACAATGGATGTACATCTATTATACATTTACGCAATTTCATCTTTAGTTGTTAAATTGCTTTAGTTGTTGTGCTAATGTTGGCTTGCCTAGCAAGCAGATGTTAGGTGCCATCACGACCCCAAGGTTGGGGATTTTGGGTCATGACAAATCGGTATCAGAGATCTAGGTTGCATAGGTCTCACAGGTCATGAGCAAGCTTAGTAGAGTCTTGATGGTCGGTATAGAGATGTCTGTGCCTATCTTCTAGATACTATAAGGCTTTAGGAAACTTCACTTTCTTTCTTTCTCTATCGTGCGACTTTGTTCTTTCATTAAGATTGAAATTTCTTCTCTTATTCTCTCACAGAAGGTGAGGACGCGTACGTCATCCACAGCTGATTAGGAGCTAGAGCCCTAGATTGCAGCCACTACTAGGGGTAGGAACCAGGGCAGAGGTAGAGCTCAGCCTAGATAATGCGCAACAACGCCCGTTGTCGATCCTCATGTAGCATAGGATGATGAGATCCTAGTTCCAACTGAGCTAGTAGGACCAACTCAGGTCCCAGAGGGGTTCATTGCTGCCCCCGTGCTTCTGTACGCCTTAATCCGCATGGTTGGCTTCATAGTAAGTATTGCTCAGGCTGGTGTATTTTTCTGTTACACCAGTTGTATCTCAAGCCGGGGGAGGAGTTCAGACTTCCACTACACATATCCTAGAGCTGATAGCCCATGGATATCAGACACCAAGAGTTCAACGAGCTAGGCAGTTTGACCTATTGTTACTACACAATCCGGGGACAGACCATGTTGTCAGCTAATGAGTTGAAGAGGTTGGATAAGTTCACCAAGTTGTTTCCCCATCACTTTAGTGGTGCACCTTCAGAGGACCCCTATGACTCTTGGACTGTTGCCATCAGAGTTTAAGCAACATGGGACTAGTGGAGTCCAACAAAGTTGATTTCACTGTCTTTCATATGCATGGTTTTGCCAAGAGGTGGTGGCAGGTGTATGAGCTAGAAAGGACAACGGGATCACCTTCTCTCATGTGGGCTCAATTTTTGCAGTTTTTCTTGGAGAAGTTTATTCCCTTCACTTAGATAGAGGAGTTGCGCAGTCAGTTCGAGCACCTTCAGCAAAGCAGCATGACTGTTACTTAGTATAAGACTAGATTGTTGAGTTATCTCGCCATGCAACTATCGTGATCCCTATTGAAAGGGATAAGGTACGGAGGTTCATAGAGGGTCTTACATATGGCCTCGAACTCCTGATCGCTAGAGAGACCGAGACAGAGATTCCTTTTACTTAGGTAGTGAAGATCGTCAGGAGGATTGAGAGAATCAGAGGCTAGGAGAGAGAGACACGGAGGACCTTTGACAAGAGGCCCCATCACTTTGGATGTTTCATTGGTGTCTCGTCTGGAGGCAGGGGCTCTTTTGGTAGAGGTGTAACGACCCGATAAGTCATTTTGAGCATTTGCATTCTGTTTGGTGGCTTGAGATGTTGAGTAGCTTCTCATGATGTATTATGACATGTGTGTATGGTCGATTTTTGTTCTCGAGTGGTTTGGGATTTATTTTGGGGGGATGATTCTCAATTTGGAGGCTTTAAGTTGGAAGAGTTGACCAAGTTTAACTTTTTCGTATTTGATCTCGAATTGGAGTTTCGATGGTTCCGTTAGGTCGCATGGTGCTTTTGTACGTAGGCATATGTTCAGATTTTGATTCCGAGGTTCCTAGGTTATTTTTCTCTAATTGGCCAAAGTTGGAAATTTGAAGGTCTCAAAAGTATATAGGTTTGAACGGGAGTTGACTTTGATGTTATCGTGTTTTGATTATGATTCCAGGAGTTGGAATAGGTTCATTATATCATTTGGTATTTGTGTGCAAAATTTGAGGTGATTCCGATTTGTTTAAGCATGTTCGGCGTTAGTTTGGGAGTTGGAATTTTGATATAGTTCCTTTAGCTTTAATTGGTGTATGACTTGTGTTTTTGATGTCTTTTTGTACGATTTGAGGCTTTGAGTAGGTCCATGATATATTTTGGGATTAGTCGGTGTGATTTGACGGGGTCCAGGGGGCCTCGGGTGTGTTTTGAATGAGTTTTGGGCCATTTCGCTCATGTTTAGAGTTGCTGGTTTTTTTTGGTGTCCTACAATTTATCGTGATCACAGAGGGTATTTTGGGTGGCATGTGATTTGGACATCGCATTCGTGATGTGTTGGCTGCGTTCGCGGAGTCTGGAAGGCAGTGTTCATCGCATTCGTGATGAGGGAATCACGTTCCTGTAGAAAAGGAGGCCGGATAAGTTACCAGGTGTGTGGCCTTTGCGTTCGCAGGTGGTAGAATGCGTTCGCGTAGGCCAGTGATGTTGATCATCGTGTTCACAAAGCGTATTTTTCTCTAGTTTTCAGCTTGTGCTTTTCAATCGTGAACTAGGTCCACGAGAAGCTCAGAATACCGTTGCTCATACTCTAAAGTAGCGGGCCCATATTGATCAGGCTCCGGGTGTTATGCCAGTGCAGCCCGTGATCGCGGTTTATCTTGAGGTCAGGCTAGTGGTATCAGAGGAGGAGCAGAAGAGGATAGAGGTTCAAGAAGTACTTTCCTCCTACTTTCAGTGGTGCATCTTCTAAGGATGCAAAGGGTTTTCTACACTAGTGTCACCGTATTCTATGCACTATGGGCATAGTGGAGGTGAACGGTGTCAACCCTACCACTTTCCAGCTGACGGGGCTGACATATAGATGGTGGCAGGCTTATGTGGAGAGTAGGCCAGCTAATGCAGTGCCACTTACCTGTGCTCAATTTTCTGATCTATTTTTTAGGGAGTTCATTCCTTAGACCCTCAGGGATGCGTTGCGCATCGAGTTTGAGCAGTTACGCCAGGGGTCTATGACTGTGTCTGAGTATGCTATGAGGTTTGCTGAGTTATCTCGTCATGCACCTACTTTGGTTTCCACTATTAGACAGAGGGGCCACAGATTTATCGAGGGAAACTCGATTATGGTCTTAGATATAGGATGTCATGGGAGTTTGAGAGTGATACTCCATTTCATCAGGTTGTGGAGATTGCTAGGAGGTTAGATTGTATCCATGGCCAGGAGAGGGGGGACAGGGAGGCCAAGAGGCCTCAAGGTCCTGGAGGATTTAGTGAATTCTACTCTTCAGCTCTGACCCATCATGGCAGAGGCTCTGTCAGTCGGCTAGTTTAGTCCGCACTTCAGGTTACCCGTAGTGCTCCAGCTAGCTAGGGACCCCAGGGTACTCGTATCGAACAACCATCTTTCAATGCAATTTCTGCACGAGGTTCCTACAAAGGTTATTCCATCATCCGACACAGACTTAGTACTAGCAACAACGCTAGCATAGGGGTTATTTTGAGTGTGATGATACTAGGCACATCATGAGAGATGGTCCCAGACTTCGGAGATGTGGACTTAATCAGAGTACTCAGGCTATGGGTTCCACTACAGTTTCTACTCCACCTGCATAGCCACCTAGAGATAGAGGACAGGCAGGTAGAGGACGTCCTAGAGTAGGAGGTCATGCCCGTTTTTATGCTTTCCCTGTTAGGTTTGAGGCCATTACATCAGATGTTGACACTACAAGTATTTTTTCGATTTGTCATATAGTTGTATCAGTTTTATTGATTCGGGTTCTGCTATTTCATATGTGTTGTCCTAACTTTGCTTCATATTTAGATATGTCTCATGATTCTTTGAATACTCTTGTTTATGTGTCTATACTCATTGGGGATTCTATTATGGTGGATTGTGCTAGTCTCTATTGTTCAGTCACAATGAGGGGCTACGGGTGCTTGATCACCGTTCCGAGGTATTGTCCAAACTTGGGTGTGGAAGTGTTGGTTGGTCTGTTAGTGGTTTATTCAGGGGGGGGGGGGGTCGGGGAGCAGATTCTTATATATGGTTGACGAGTACAGACTCGGGAGGATCGATTGCATAATGATTGTGACTGTAGTAGTGCCATGGATAGATATCAATTGGAGGCAAGCAGGTGGTTTATCTCATGCAAGAAGGTTTGAGGTTGTGTGGTTCGTATAAGGCTTCTATTCAGTGGAATGTATATATTACCATCTCGGAGAGCTTGAGGGAAGCAACACAGCCGTCACAAGGGTGAGTATGCACATGACAAGTCTTGGATTGTTTCATGACTAGCGTCGCGTGGGGTTTATAAAAGTATTCAGTTGATCAACGGAGCAGGTTCGAGACTGCTATGAAGGAAGAGTATTGTAGGTTTCAGATGATATGTTCATTAGCTTCGAGCCAAGTAGGGGAGTGTACTACTGGCGATCAGATTGCATGGTCGTGTGTTATATCAGATTCTGGACGTAGGGACATTCGTGGGATAGCTATGGCTTGAAAAGGATGATTTCTAGGATGATTTTGAACAATAGATCGCTTGAGTGTATGATGAACTGCACTTTATGGTTATGTAAGGGTCTTGAGATGATTCAAGTTTGTTACTCGTTGAGGACGTAGTGCGCAAGGAAACGAATCACTTGGTTGCTTCTTTTGGACATTTATGTACTGGTAGAGCATGGGTTGTTTGATGCTTTTTGGCTGCATGTTGGATGTTGGGGTGAGATGAGTGACTCTCAAAGAGGTTCTAATGAGTTCAAGATGCATACGTGGTGTTTAAGGATTTTCGGATTTACGTCATATGTGACTAGGGAATTCAGTGTGGCTTGTCAGTCAGATAGCTGGTACTTGATGAGATGAGATCATTGGACTTAGAATTAGCATAATCGGACTTATATAAGGTATGTTTGGATAAGAATATCATTAATCAGCGTAGAGTTGGGCATGGTTCCGGCCGGGCGAGAGAGCACACAACTTGTTGGTTGGGTGAGTTGTTATGAGTATTCACATGTTTCTTACATCATTTATAGTGTTGTGAAGGTTTGGAACAAGGTTCTTGCTCATCTGAAGTTATTTACCGGTACCATATTTGGCAATGGGCGGCTATTGGGGTCGGAGGTGTTGCTATGGGCATATGAGTGTTAAGTTACATCGTGTGGTTATACCTTGTGCACATATTGGAATCCATTATAGCTGGTTGGGGGTCGATATAGTGTGTATATGTGAGAATCGGGACTTAGGAGGAGGCTTGGATGTTAAAAATTTGGTTCTGAGTCTTATCGGTAAGGGTGGAAGGAATAATCTTCATTCGAGGTAGGGTTGACAGGCTTATGTAGGTTGAGGTGATGTGGGATTAACCGTGAGCATGTGTATGGTAAGATTATACAGTTATTTAATGGCGTTGGAACTTCTCTTGGCATGTTCGAGGACGGACGCATGTTTAGGTGGGTGAGAATATAATGACCCGACCGATCGTTTTGAGCATTTACATTCTATCTGGTGGTTTGGGGTCTTGAGTAACTTCACATGATGTATTAGGACTAGTGTGTACAGTCGTTTTGGTTCCCGAGTGGTTCAGGATTTATTTTAGGGAAAGATTCTCAATTTGGAGCCTTTAAGTTGGAAGAGTAGACCAAGTTTGAATTTTTCTTATTTCATCTCGGATCAGAGTTTGATGGTTCCGTTAAGTCCGAATGGTCATTTGGGACTTAGGCATATGTTCGAATTTTGATTTGGAGGTTCCAAGGGTGATTTAGCTCTAATTGGGGAAAGTTGGCAAATTGAAGGTTTGAAAAGTTCATAGGTTTGACCGGTAGTTGACTTTGATGTTATTGGGCTCAGATTGTGGTTTCGGGAGATGGAATAGGTTCGTTATGTCATTTTGGATTTGTGTGCAAAATTTGAGGTGATTCAGAGTTGTTTAGGCATGTTTGGCGTAAATTTAGAAGTTGGAATTTTGATATAGTTCATTAAGCTTGAATTTGTGTATGATTCCTGGTTTAGATGTCATTTTTATGATTTGAGGCCTCGAGTAGGTCTGTGTTAAATTTTTAGATATGTCGGTGTGATTTGACGGTGTCCTAGGGGCCTCGGGTGTGTTTCTGATGAGTTTCGGACCATTTTGCTCATGTTTGGAGTTGCTGGTTTTTCTGGTGTCCTACAGTTCATCGCAATCGCGGAAGGCCAATCGCGATCGCAGAGGGTATTTTGGGAGGCAAGCTATTTGTCCATCACGTTAGCGATGCGTTGGCCATGTTCGCGGAGTCTAGAAGGCAGTGTTCATCTCGTTAGCTATCAGGGATCGCGTTCGCGTAGAAGGGGAGGCCGGGTGAGTCGCCAGGCGTGTGGCCTTCACGTTCGCATGTGGTAGAACGCATTTGCGTAGGACAATGATGTTGATCATCATGTTTGCGGGTTCCAAAACATGTTCGCGAAGCGTATATTTGGTCGGTTTTCAGCTTGTGCTTCGCGATCGCGAAGTAGGTCCCGCGATTATGAAGAAGACCCCTGGGTAGACTTCTATAATTTCGATTGGGGTAAGTATTTTTGACTCGGATTTTTTTAATATTCATGATTCCAACCTTGTTTTTAGAATTATTTGATGAATCTAAGTAAGGAAAATTGGGGATTTTAGTAAAAAAATTTCTAAATGAAATTTGATGATTTGAAGGTCGATTTGAGGTTGAAATTAGATAAAATTTGTATGACGGGACTCGTATTTTAATAAATTTTCGGCATTTGTGAATTTAATCGGGCTCGTGGTGCGAGCCCGGGGTTGAATTTGCATAATTGAACTAAGATCGTAGCTTTATTGTTTGGGCTTGTTTCCTAAGGCTTTTGTTGATATTATTAAGTCGTTTTGGCTAGATTCGAGTTCTCTGAAGGTTGATTCTCGCAGGTTGAGATTGTTAGAGTACTGATATGACTTGTTTTGAGGTACGTATCTTGCCTAAATTTGTGTGCGAGAAAACCCCTTAGGATTTGGCCTTAATTATTTTATTTGTGTTATGTGATAAACAACGTGTACTCGAGGTGACGAGCGTGTACACGGGGTGTTATGTCTGATTGGTGACCGGATAGACCTTGGTCTATTAATGTGCCTTATTTTTGGGATGAATTGTATATGGATCATGTTCCATCACTTTGTGGCTATGTGAACGATATCATTACACATGTTTTAGCTGTAGTAATACTTTATTTGTTTAAAACCCATCCGTATTTTGCCATTTTTATGTCAGTGTGCACCTTGTTGATAAATTATGATCTCATATCTTTGATGAAATTTCGGTATTATTGTCTTTATGAAATTGTGGCACATGTAGGCATGTTGTGTGGTTGATTGTTGTTGTGTGGAGTAGAAGGGTGACATTTCACTGTTGTTGATTGTGCGGAGTGATACATGTGGCAATTGTGATATTTTCTAGGCGGAGTGATACAGGTGGCTATTGTGATATTTCCTAGGCTGAGTGATACAGGGTGGAAATTGTGATATTATTTGGGCGGAACAATACGTGTGGCTATTGTGATATTGTCTTGGCGGAGTAATTCATGTGGCTATTGTGATGTTGTCTGGGCGGAGCGATATAGGTGGCTATTGTAATATTGTATGGGTGGAGTGATACAGGTGGCTATTGTGAAATTGTCTAGGTGGAGTGATACGAGTGGCTATTGTGTTATTGTCAGGATGGAGTGATACGGGTAGCTATTGTTGTTATGATGATGATGTGGCCACGAGATGCCATTTGTGAGAGTTCTTTGTGACGATTTGTTGTTGAAACTAAACCTATACTTGATTTGAGTTGTTATCATTTATTTTGATGAGGTTACTGCTATTGTTCCCTGTTGTAATTTTGTTGTCTGTCTCGAATTATTGCACATGCTATTTTGACTAGTGAGTGTCGCATAACCTGACCTCGTCACGAATTAGTCTTGATACTTACTAGGTACCGACCGTGGTTTACTCATACTACTCTTGTGCACATTTTGTGCAGATCCGGGTACTTTAGACCAGACTGATCGGTAGTGAGGCATTTCACACCGGAGACTTCAAGAAATTCCTGCATGATGCGACTGTAGGCCTAGGAGTCACCCTCCTTGTTTCATTTCTATTGTTTATGTATTTCTGACAGTACTGTATTTAGAGATATTCTTGTGTATTTAGTTAGAGATCGTGAGTATGTACTACCTAAATCTGGGGAGTTATGTTGATTATTGACGTTTTGGCATGTATCACTCCCATAGTCGCATATTTAAACTCTATTTTGTTATATCATATTTTTACTGTTTTAAATAAATGTTAACTGTTAGGCTTACCTAGTTTTAGAAACTAGGTGCCATCACGACTCCTGTGGAGGAAATTTGGTCGTGACAAGAGGCCATCCTATCAAGCCAGTACAGTCAGCCCCATAGGTAACACATGGTACTTCAGGCAGCCATAATGCTTATGGGCCTCGTTCTGAGTATCTAGCACTCTGTGCACCTCCAGCTCCCATGTGCACCACCAATTTAGAGCTATTATAGTGGTCATCCGGGTCGTCAAGGTCAGCCTTAGATTTAGCAGTCATGCCAGTCGAGGGGATGCTTTGAGTGTGGAGATACAGGTCATGCTAGGAGGTATTATCCCAGATAGTAGGGTAGCATACCATAGCAAGGTACTCGTGCCATGATTTCGGCACTGGTTGCTCCACCACTCACTCAGCCAGCTAGAGACGGGTGTTAGGTAGCCTGAGGTGAAGGCCAATTAGTTAGAGGTGGAAGCCAGTCAGTGAGAGGTCATCCTAATGGTTGAGGACAGGTTGGTGGGGCTCAACCTGTTGTTATACATTTCCGGCTAGACCTAAGGCAGAGTCGTCCGATCCAGTTATTACATGTTTTATCTCAGTCTATCATAGAGATGCTTTCCTGTTGTTTGATCCGGGGTCTACGTATTCTTCTGTGTCTTCATATATTGCTTCACATTTGAGTAAACCTTGTGATTCTCTTGATGTTCCTGTTTCGGTATCTATACCGGTTGGAGATTCCATAGTAGTTGATTAGGTGTACATGTCTTGTGTTGTTACTATTAGTAGTTTTGATACTACAGTTGATCTTTTGTTGCTAAATATGGTAGATTTTGAGGTCATTCTTGTTATTGATTGATTGCCCCAATATCACGCTATCTTGTATTGTCATGCAAAGACTGTGACATTAGCCATGCCGGGGTTGCCTAGATTAGAGTGGAAAGGGATCCTCAGTCACTCCACTAGCAGGGTGCTTTCATATTTGAAGGTTTGACGTATGGTTGAGAAGGGGTATTTAGCGTATTTGTCTTACATCCAGGATTCTAGTGCAGAGGTTCCTCCTATGGATTCGGTACTTGTTGTAAGTGAGTTTCTCGAGGTGTTTCTTTCAGATTTGTCGGATATGCCACCTGACATGGATATTGCCTTTTGTAGTTGTGAAGACCCGACTGGTCGTTTTGAGCGTTCGCACTTCGTTCGGTGGTTTGAGGTCTTGAGTAGCTTCATATAGTGTCACAATTATGACTTGTGTGTATTGTCGGTTTTGGTTTTCGAGTGGTTCGGGATTGATTTGGAAGAAAGATTCTCACTAGGAAGCTTTAAGTTGGAAGAGTTGACAAAGTTTGACTTTGTGTATTGAATCTTAGATTGGAGTTTTTAAGGTTTCGTTAGGTCCGGATGATGGGCATTTGTCCGAATTTGCATTAGGATGCTTTTAGAAGGTTTCAGCACTATTTGGCGAAAGTTGGCAATTTGAAGCTTTGGAAAGTTCATAAGTTTGACTAGGAGTTGACTTCGATGTTATCGGGTTTGAATGGTTGTTCCGGGAGTTGGAATATGTTCGTTATGCCATTTAAAACTTGATTGCATATTTGAGGTGATTCTGAGTTGTTTAGACATGTTCGGCGTAAGTTTGGAATTGGGAAATTTGAAATAGTTCATTAAGCTTGATTTGAGGTAAGATTCATGATTTTGATGTTGTTATGTGTCATTTGAGGCCTCGAATAGGTTTGTGTTATATTTTGGGACTTGTTGGCATGTTCGAATGGGGTCCTGAGGGACTCAGGTGTGTTTCAAATTGATTTTGGACCATTTTTTTTCATGATTGTGTTCCTGGTTTTCTGTTGTTGTTGATGTCCTTCGCGATCGTGAGGGACTGACTGCGATTGCATAGAGTATAACTGGAGCTGGGTATTTCTCTTCTTCGCATTCGTGATGAGTAAATCGCGTTCGCGTAGCTTTGTGAGGCTTGGGCATCGCGTTCCCAGTGAGGTGTTAAGGATCTAGGAGTTGGTGGTATCTTTTTCGCATTCGCGTGGTCTATGCTTCGTTCAAGGAGGTTTGGTTCAGTTGTGTATCGCAATCGCGAGGTAACTGCCACAAATGTGAAGGTTAATTCTGTGGGCAGTGGAGTTTGTGCTTCGCGATCGCGAAGGGTTTACCTAGAACAGATCAATAAGTACTCTATTTCGGACCTTGAGCTAATTTTTATCACATTTTGAGTTATGGAGCTCGGATTTGGGAGGATTTTCACCATTTGGATTGGGGTAAGCATTTTTTACTCGGATTTGATTATTTTACATGATTCCATCTTCGATTTTGGCATTTAATTGAAGAATCTAGAAGAGAAATTGGGAGTTTTTGCCAAATTTTTCTAAAGTGAATATTTGAGATTTGAACATCGATTTAGAGTTGGGTTTGAGTGAAATTAGTATGGTTGGACTTGTATTCAAATGGATCATCGGGATTTATGAGTTTTGTTGGGTTCCGATGTTCGGGCCCGGGTTGAATTTTTGGTTGACTTTAAGTATTTGATTAAAAATTTGACCTTTATCATTTGGGTTTCTTTTCTTCGGCATTATTTGATGATTTGAGTTGCTTTTGGCTAGTTTTGAGCCGTCGAAGGTCTATTCGCGCAGGATGGCATTTCTATAGTATTATTGGGCTTTCTCGGTCTTTGATTTGGCTTGCTTGAGGTTAGTATATTACTTAAAGTTGATTGAGGCACTACTTGCCTGAGTTATTTGTGATAGCTACGTGCTATGGGTGCGCATATGTATGCGGTTTGAGCCCATGGGCGAACACCAGTGTATGTACCCATGCTAGGGGTAGCGCTTAGGCCATGATATGCTTTTTATTAATTGTTAAGTTTTATCCTGTGATGTTTCTCATATTTGTAACCCTGTTGTGAACTGTTTGATCTATGTTTGAGGTTACATAGAGGATGATCCCCCGAATGAACTTGATAATATCTATTTCCGTGATGAAATTGCTGATTTGAGCTATGATAGCAGCCTTTGAACATGCATACACCTTAGCATGTCATTTATACCGGTCCAGGACTGGTAGCCTGTGACCATGCCGGGCGGATTGCGTTGTTATTCTTGTGAACACGTTGGGCGGATTATGTTGTGATATTCATTGTGTTATTTGTTAAGAAGAAGGACGGATCAATGAGGAAGTGCATTGACTATCGACAATTGAATGAGGTTACTATCAAGAAAAGTATCTATTGCCCAGGATTGATGATTTCTTTGATCAGCTTTAGGGTGCCAAGATGTTTTCCAAGATTGATTTGAGATCTGGTTACCATCAGGTGAAGATTTGGGCATTGTCCCTAAGACAACTTTGAGGACTCGATATGGTCATTATAAGTTCTTGGTGATGTCATTCGTCTTGACTAATGCTCCGGCAGCCTACATGGATTTAATGAACCGAATGTTCAACTCTTATCTGGATTCCTATGTGATTGTCTTCATTGATGATATTCTGGTATACTCCGGTAGTAGGGAGGAGCATGAGCAGTACCCATGGGTGTGTACTTTAGACTTTGAAGGATCGTCAACTATATGCCAAGTTTTCAAAGTGTGATTTCTTGTTAGACTCAGTTGCCTTTTTGGGTTTGTGTCTTTTTATGGTTCAAGGTGGATCCTAATAAAATTGAGCCAGTTCAGGATTGGCCTAGACCTACTTCGGCTATGGAGATTCGGAGCTTCTTGTGTTTGGCGGGCTACTATCGCCGATTCGTATAGGGGTTTTTATCTATCTCAAATCCATTGACCAAGATGACTTAGAAAGGCACTCTTTTTAGATAGTCTAACAAATGTGAATAGACCTTTCAGAAGCTTAAGACTTCCTTAACTACAGACCCATTGTTGGTATTGCCCACAGGTTTCAGGTCTTATATTGTGTATTGTGATGCATCACGTATTGGACTTGGTGCCATATTGATGCAGGTGGCAGAGTTATTGCTTATGTGTCTCTTTTGTTGAAGGTCCATGATAAGAAGTAAGAACTACCCTATAAATGATTTGGAGCTAGCAGCCATTGTTCACACACTCAAGATTTGGAGGCACTATCTATACAGCGTGCCATATGAGGCATATACGGACCATCAGAGTCTCCAACATCTATTCAAACAAAAGGATCTTAACTTGAGGCAGCAAATATGGTTTGAGCTATTGAAAGACTATGCTATTACCATATTATATCAATCGGGTAAGGCCAATATGGTGGCGGATGTCGTGAGTAGGAAGGCGGAGAGCATGGGTAGTTTGGCATTTATACTGGCAATGGAGAGGCCATTAGCTATGGATGTTTAGGTGTTGGCTAACAGGTTCGTGAAGTTGGATATTTTGCAGTCTAGTAGGGTTCTCACTTGTGTTGTGGCACAGTCATCTTTGTTGGAGCGTATCAAGGCTCACCAGTTTGAGGATCCTCACTTGTTGGTTTTGAAAGACATGGTGCAGCAAGGTGGTGCTAAGAAGTTCGAGACTGGGGATGATGGTGTTATGCGGCTTCAGGGCTAGATTTGTGTTCCAAATGTTGATGAGTTGAGAGAGTTGATGTCACACCCCAACCTTGGGAGGTGCGACCGGCACATGATGCAAAGGACCGTGCGAACTGAAGTATTGCTCTTATATCTTCATAAAATCTGGGCCATTGAGGCCTCAAAATAATTACACCAAAACATAAGAATGTGAATAACTGATTAGTACAAGAAACATTGTCATTTCATGTATATTCATAACTGTACCTAACAAGGTTACAATCCTACTCTTTCACATACGGCCATACTCTGGTCTATAAACCTCTAAGAACAACAAAAGGAGTACAAGTTTACATGACTTGGTCGGGACAGGGCCCCATCGTACCCAAAACGTTTAGAAGATTTTCTTGAGTACCTATTGACTTCTGAATCGCTACTCTAAGGAGTGGAGAGCAACAACCAATCAGATGGAATTCTGTACCTATGGGCATGAACACAGTGCCCAAGTAAAAGGGTGTCAGTACGGATAATTTACTTAGTATGTAAGACTTAGAGAACATGTAAAATCTGTGTTTTCATATAAGATATATGAATACTTGATCATAACCATATTACTGAGGACAAGTCACCGGGGACAGAAATGTGGAAGCTATAAACCATGAACCATAATTGTGTACAAACTTTTGTGAAACCAAGCCACTCATTGGGTCCATGCAACAATTATAATACATATAGTCATACATGCTTTCAACCACTGTTTGGGGAATATTTCACTACCCCACACCCAGCCTCGTCGAGGACTCTGTCGTACCCAGCCATATAAGGGCTCTGTAGTCCTTATCACACATCGCTCCATACCCGACCTCATAGAGGACTCAGTCGTACCTGGCCACATAAGGGCTCAGTAACCTCACTTCTAACATCATAGTACCTGGCCAAACAAGGGGTCGGCCATACTTGGCCACAGGAGGGCTCGGTAGTGCATCGGATTTCAAATCTTCGTACCCAACTGATCAGTGGTTGCACAATAAGGGCCGTACCCGACCAACTATAGCGCGATTCGGTCATATATATATATATATATATATATATATATATAAGTAAAATGCAGAATCAACTTCAAGAGGTATTACGTTTAGACTCAAAATGAATCATGCTTTTCGACCACGGGATACCAACTGGGAGTATTTTAGACTTTTAGAGGACTACCATTAACAAGAATGTACAAGAACTGGGATAACGCCATCGAGAGTGACTCAAAATCAACCAAATCATTACAATACAAGAAATCCTTTAGAGGAAGAGAGAGAGAGAAATACTTACACCAAAGCATGCCAAGAAAGGAAAATTCCTTACATACCTTGTTGAAGAACTAACTAGGCTTCTATGGTGGCTAACTTTGCCTCTAACGAATCTCCATAATTAATACCACCGGATGATAGATGTTACAACAACAATTCCATGTTTCTTCAAGCTAAATTCTAATAGAACCGTCTTCTGACTTAGGTTAGTCCATTTGAAGCTTCAAAGGGGATTTGGGAGCGTTTATGTGTGAGTTGTAGTGAGTGATACTTCTAAAGAAATGAGGGGAGAATGAGCCTCACTGCCTTTTATATACATGTACCAAACATAGGAAGCTCCGTCGGATCCACATGCAAAATGGGTCTCCCCGTCCCTATTGCAGCTCCCGCTGAGACATTTGGCGCAGGCCCACTAAAACGTGTAACCGCCTTTGCCTTCACATGCGTCGCCGGCTGACCTTCCGTGATAGAAACCACACTTGCCAAGTTTTATTTAGGTATGGGGTGTAGTATCATCTCCCCATTCGGAACATTTATCCTCGAACGTTGAATCGTGGCCCATCAGGATGACCTCATTGTTGCCTCACATATTGTGGAATAAATGGGGGTACTTAGATTTCATATCTTCTTCAGATTCCCACGTTGTTTCTTCCTCACTTTTGTTCCTCCAAAGTACTTTAACTGAAGCCACTTCTCTAGTTCGCAGCTTTCCGATTTGAAGATCTAGAATAGCCACCGGATCTTCTTCGTAGGATGGATCTTCTATGACTTGAATATCTTTAACAGAGGTGATATCACTTTTGAAGCATAAACACGTGGAACACCGGGTGTACTGCCTCTAGTTCCGGTGGCAGCTTGAGTTTAGTTAAGCCACTTGATCAAAATCTTAAATAGTTTGATATGGACCAATATACAGGGGTCTAAGTTTGCCTCTTTTGTTAAATCTCATCACGCCTTTCATATGCGATACTTTGAAAAACGCCCAGTCTCCTACATCGAACTCCAAATCTCGCTGCCGGTTATTCGAGTAAGACTTTTTCCTGCTCTGAGCAGTCAACAATCCGCTTCAAATTAGCTTCACCTTTTCCACAACATGTTGCACCAATTCTGGCCCCAATAACTTTGCTTCACCCACTTCGAACCAGCCGATAGAAGATCTGCATTTACATCCATATAGGGCCTCAATGCTGGCATATGAATACTGGCATGGTAGATGTTGTTGTAACAGTGGTATATGATCCTCCTAATTTCCCTAGAAGTCTAGATCACATGCCCGTAACATATCCTCGAGCATTTGGATAGTGCGCTCGGCGTAGCCATCTGTTTGTGGATGGAAAGTCGTGCTAAGGTTGACCCTTGTGCCCAATCCTTTTTGGAATGATCTCCAGCAGTTAGCTGTGAACTGGGCACCTCTATCTGATATAATGGAAACCAGAATCCCATGGACTCGAACTATCTCCTTAATGTATAGCTTGGCATAATCCTCGGCTGAAAAAGTATTCCTTACTAGTAGGAAATGGGCTGACTTGGTGAGTCGATCAACAATAACCCATATGAAATCAAATCTTTGACGGGATCATGGTAATCCGTTAACGAAATCCATGTTGATCACCTCCCATTTCTAGGTCAGAATTTCTATATTTTGCAGCAACCCCCCTTTTTCAGATGTTCAACCTTGCTGGCAATTTGGACACTAAGCAACGTATTCAGTAACGTCCTTCTTCATGCCATTCCACCAGTATAGCTGTCTAAGATCATGGTACATCTTGGTTGATTCCGGATGATTAGAATACCGGGACCAATGATTCTCTGCCATGATCTGCTCTTGGAGTCTCCCAACATTGGGCACACACAACCGGTCCTTATATCAAAGGACTTTTCCTCGCATAGCTCGAATACTCACTTCATTTGAAGAGAAACACTCTCACTTATTTTCACCAAGGTGGGATCGTCAAAGTGGTGCTTTCACTTCGGCTACTAACGAGGATTCAGTAGCATTTCGAACTATGGCTCCTCCTCTACCGATATCAAGCCATAGTACACTTAGGTTTGCCAACCAGTACAAGTCTTTAGTCATCTCCAGCTTTTGCTCCTTCATATGCCGCAGGCTTCCCATAGAATTATGACTTAACGCATCAGCCACAATGTTTGCTTTCCCGGGTGGTACAAAATATCAACAACATAGTTCTTTAACAATTTGAGCCACCTTGGTTGCTTCAAATTCAACTTTTTTTCTTGAATATGTACTACAAGCTCGTGTGATCGATAAATATGTAAAAATGACTTCCATACAGATAGTGACGCCATATCTTTAAAGCATAAATGACAGTTGCTACCTCCAGATCATGGGTCGGATAATTTTGCTCATGTTTCCTCACCTGCCTTGAAGCATATTCAGTAACTCTCTCGTGTTGCATTAAAACACTGCCCAATCCCACTATAGAGGCATCACAATATTTGACGTACCCCTCGGATCCCTCAAGAAGAGTTAACCTTGGTGTCGAGGTTAACCTAACCTTTAACTCCTGGAAGCTCTTTTCACAACCATCGGTCCACTAAAATTTTGCTGTCTTATGCGTCAAATTTGTTAACGGAGCAGCTATAGATGAGAAATTTTTCACGAACCTTCAGTAGTAACCCTCTAAGCCTAAGAATCTGCGTACCTTAGTAAAAGTTGTGGGCCTTGTCCAGTTCTTAGCTGCTTCAAATTTTTGACTATCGACTTTGATACCTTCTCTCGACAGTATTTGCCCAAGGAAAGCCATCGAGTTCAACATACAACCTGTGATCCCGGAGTATGCATAGTACCTTTCACAAATGCTTTGCATTCTCCACCTCCGATCAATCGTACACCAAAATATCGTCAATACACGATCACAAATATATCCAAGAATGGCCTGAATACCTAATTCATCAGATCCATTAAGGCAGCTGGTGCATTAGTTAGGCCAAAAGATATAATAAGGAATCCATAATGGCCATATCTGGTTCGAAAGGCTGTCTTCGAAACCTTTTCTTCCTTGATCCTTAGCTGATGAGACCCATATCTAAGGTCGATCTTTGAAAATTACTTAGCACCTTGCAATTGATCAAACAAATCATCGATACTTGGAAACAGATACTTGTTCTTGATGGTCACCCTATTCAACTGTCGATAATCAATACACATCCTTAATGATCTATCCTTCTTGCGAACAAACACTACTGGGGCTCCCCACGGGGAAGTACTGGGTCAGATGAATCCCTTATCAAGAAATCCTTCAACTAGTCCTTTAACTCCGTCAACTCTGTAGGAGCCATCTTGTATGGAGGAATAGATATTAGTTTCGTATCGGGTGGCACATCCATAGCAAACTCAATCTCCCTCTCGGGTGGAATACCCGGGAGCTCAACACATCGAGAAATTCACTTACGACCGGAACTGACAATAAGGTGGGAGGCTTTGCCTCCGCATCATGCATCCTTACCAAATGGTAAAAACACCTGTTCATGATTGTATTACGGGCCTTAAGTTAAGAAATAAACTTCCATTTCAGCACTGCAACTTTGCCCTTCCATTCGATAGCAGGCTCTCCCGGAAAGTTGAAGCGAACAACTTTCCTCCAACAATCCACTGTAGCATAACAAGAGGCCAGCCAATCCATTCCCATAATAAAATCGAATTCTATCATTTCTAATTCATTCAAACCAGCCAAGGTATGGCGATCATGAATCATTGCGTCACAACCTCGATACACCCGTCTAACTATCACGATTTTGCCCGTAGGCATGGACACTTTGACTGGTTGTCGTAGTAACTTAGGTACTTTACCACATTTACCAGTAACAAATGGAGTAATATACAATAGGGTAGAACCTGGATCTATCAATGCATATACACTAATAGAAAACACGGATAGTATACCTGTTGTCACATCTGGTGAAGACTCTAAATTCTGGCGACCTGACAGTGCATAGATGCGATTATGCTATTACCGACCTGGGCTGGGCATGGACATTCTACCCCTACCTCTACCTATTCCCATCGGTAGTCGTACATCTTGCTCACGAGGATGTGCAGTCGATGAAGAAGCTGCTACCGATCTTGCTGGCGGCATCACACCACCTATACTTCTCACTAGGCAAAAACGCATGATATGACCGGGCTGCCCGCAAGAATAGCACAAGTTGAAACCGTGGCGGCAATGCCCAAAATGATTCCTACCACATCTTCCACAATGCGGCGCATGGGGCTTCATCCAACTAAGGTCTCCTTTATATTGTGAGCTCTGGCCTTGGGGATTCTGACCCTGACCAGAGTAGGTGATCTGATCACGGTGCTAACCCTAAAACTATGATGTTACACTAGCCACCTGATGATATGGATGCCGAGTAAACCGGGGTCTAAACTCACATTGTGACTCTCACCTGTAGACCGGGCATTCTTATGTTTGCCCCGATCCTACTCTCGAGCGGCTCGTTACAGCCTCTAGTGATCCTTTATGTTCTGCTCAAAAGCTTGAATATGAGCGATATCCATAATCGGGTTCAGAGAAGCTGTGGTACATTTGTTATCAGTTGCGGCCCAAACCGGCCACGAATCGATGTACCCGGTCACTCATCTCGGCCACCACCGATGGAGCATACCTATCCAAGGAGTTAAATTGCATGTTGTACTCTCGGATGCTCATATTACCTTACTCCAATCGCAAGAATATATCATGTCTAGATCGGAGGAGTTCAACGGGCATATAGTGCTGCAAAAATTCCTCATAAAATTCCCTCTATCATGCTGCTAGGGCAAGAGATCCCCTAGACTATTCACAAGTAGCGTACCACACCACAATTATATCCCTCAACCTATAAGAGACAAGCTCTACAAACTTATTATCAGTGGCATGCATCTCTCGTCAAATAATATATATATATATATATATATATATATATATATATATATATATATAAGTAAAATGCAGAATCAACTTCAAGAGGTATTACGTTTAGACTCAAAATGAATCATGCTTTTCGACCACGGGATACCAACTGGGAGTATTTTAGACTTTTAGAGGACTACCATTAACAAGAATGTACAAGAACTGGGATAACGCCATCGAGAGTGACTCAAAATCAACCAAATCATTACAATACAAGAAATCCTTTAGAGGAAGAGAGAGAGAGAAATACTTACACCAAAGCATGCCAAGAAAGGAAAATTCCTTACATACCTTGTTGAAGAACTAACTAGGCTTCTATGGTGGCTAACTTTGCCTCTAACGAATCTCCATAATTAATACCACCGGATGATAGATGTTACAACAGCAATTCCATGTTTCTTCAAGCTAAATTCTAATAGAACCGTCTTCTGACTTAGGTTAGTCCATTTGAAGCTTCAAAGGGGATTTGGGAGCGTTTATGTGTGAGTTGTAGTGAGTGATACTTCTAAAGAAATGAGAGAGAATGAGCCTCACTGCCTTTTATATACATGTACCAAACATAGGAAGCTCCGTCGGATCCACATGCAAAATGGGTCTCCCCGTCCCTATTGCAGCTCCCGGTGAGACATTTGGCGCAGGCCCACTAAAACGTGTAACCGCCTTTGCCTTCACATGCGTCGCCGGCTGACCTTCCGTGATAGAAACCACACTTGCCAAGTTTTATTTAGGTATGGGGTGTAGTATCATCTCCCCATTCGGAACATTTATCCTCGAACGTTGAATCGTGGCCCATCAGGATGACCTCATTGTTGCCTCACATATTGTGGAATAAATGGGGGTACTTAGATTTCATATCTTCTTCAGATTCCCACGTTGTTTCTTCCTCACTTTTGTTCCTCCAAAGTACTTTAACTGAAGCCACTTCTCTAGTTCGCAGCTTTCCGATTTGAAGATCTAGAATAGCCACCGGATCTTCTTCGTAGGATGGATCTTCTATGACTTGAATATCTTTAACAGAGGTGATATCACTTTTGAAGCATAAACACGTGGAACACCGGGTGTACTGCCTCTAGTTCCGGTGGCAGCTTGAGTTTAGTTAAGCCACTTGATCAAAATCTTAAATAATTTGATATGGACCAATATACAGGGGTCTAAGTTTGCCTCTTTTGTTAAATCTCATCACGCCTTTCATAGGCGATACTTTCAAGAACACCCAGTCTCCTACATCGAACTCCAAATCTCGCTGCCGGTTATTATGGTCACCCTATTCAACTGTCGATAATCAATACACATCCTTAATGATCTATCCTTCTTGCGAACAAACACTACTGGGGCTCCCCACGGGGAAGTACTGGGTCAGATGAATCCCTTATCAAGAAATCCTTCAACTAGTCCTTTAACTCCGTCAACTCTGTAGGAGCCATCTTGTATGGAGGAATAGATATTAGTTTCGTATCGGGTGGCACATCCATAGCAAACTCAATCTCCCTCTCGGGTGGAATACCTGGGAGCTCAACACATCGAGAAATTCACTTACGACCGGAACTGACAATAAGGTGGGAGGATTTGCCTCCGCATCATGCATCCTTACCAAATGGTAAAAACACCTGTTCATGATTGTATTACGGCCTTAAGGTAAGAAATAAACTTCAATTTCAGCACTGCAACTTTGCCCTTCCATTCGATAGCAGGCTCTCCCGGAAAGTTGAAGCGAACAACTTTCCTCCAACAATCCACTGTAGCATAATAAGAGGCCAGCCAATCCATTCCCATAATAAAATCGAATTCTATCATTTCTAATTCATTCAAACCAGCCAAGGTATGGCGATCATGAATCATTGCATCACAACCTCGATACACCCATCTAACTATCACGATTTTGCCCATAGGCATGGACACTTTGAATGGTTGTCGTAGTAACTTAGTTACTTTACCACATTTACCATTAACAAATGGAGTAATATACAATAGGGTAGAACCTGGATCTATCAATGCATATACACTAATGGAAAACACGGATAGTATACCTGTTGTCACATCTGGTGAAGACTCTAAATTCTGGCGACCTGACAGTGCATAGATGCGATTATGCTATTACCCACCCGAGCTGGGCATGGACATTCTACCCCTACCTCTACCTATTCCCATCGGTAGTCGTACATCTTGCTCACGAGGATGTGCAGTCGATGAAGAAGCTGCTACCGATCTTGCTGGCGGCATCACACCACCTATACTTCTCACTAGGCAAAAACGCATGATATGACCGGGCTGCCCGCAAGAATAGCACAAGTTGAAACCGTGGCGGCAATGCCCAAAATGATTCCTACCACATCTTCCACAATGCGGCGCATGGGGCTTCATCCAACTAAGGTCTCCTTTATATTGTGAGCTCTGGCCTTGGGGATTCTGACCCTGACCAGAGTAGGTGATCTGATCACGGTGCTAACCCTAAAACTATGATGTTACACTAGCCACCTGATGATATGGATGCCGAGTAAACCGGGGTCTAAACTCACATTGTGACTCTCACCTGTAGACCGGGCATTCTTATGTTTGCCCCGATCCTACTCTCGAGCGGCTCGTTACAGCCTCTAGTGATCCTTTAAGTTCTGCTCAAAAGCTTGAATACGAGCGATATCCATAATCGGGTTCAGAGAAGCTGTGGTACATTTGTTATCAGTTGCGGCCCAAACCGGCCACGAATCGATGTACCCGGTCACTCATCTCGGCCACCACCGATGGAGCATACCTATCCAAGGAGTTAAATTGCATGTTGTACTCTCGGACGCTCATATTACCTTACTCCAATCGCAAGAATATATCATGTCTAGATCGGAGGAGTTCAACGGGCATATAGTGCTACAAAAATTCCTCATAAAATTCCCTCTATCATGCTGCTAGGGCAAGAGATCCCCTAGACTATTCACAAGTAGCGTACCACACCACAAATATATCCCTCAACCTATAAGAGACAAGCTCTACAAACTTATTATCAGTGGCATGCATCTCTCGTAAAGTCTGTTGCATTTAATCTAAAAAGTTCTAAGGATCTTTGGTTGGATATGTTCTTGTGAATACTGGGGGTCAAAATTTATGAAATATCGAACCCTCGTACTGATTGCTTTATCTGAGGTGGCAGGGGCTGACGTTGGACCTAAGAGGCCACCAATCGAGTTAACCATTGCACTGCACTTCTCATATCTAGATCCTACTCAGGCTCGACTGGGTTAGGAATAGGAGGTTCATTAACTTCTCTATGATGTGCCGGGGTAGTGTTGTTGTCCCCGAAGCCAGAGTTTCGCCCTCATTGTGAAGCCCATGTTGACCCATAGGGGCAGGTTGTACCTGACTGGTACCTTCTCCTGCTTTGCCATTTAATCCTTGAGCAAGTACTTGACGTCTCATGGTAGGCATTGCTATAAACATAAAGAAGATGGGGCATCAGAAGCAAATACTTACGACTCAGCTTTATCGCACGATCCACATCAGAAAAAAGTATATTCGTCCTAGATATCCTACTTATAATTATGGTGCACAACATACCCACAAATAAGACTCTACTAGATACGTCTTGCAGACTTTATTGGACACGACCTGCCCTGATACCAAGTTTGTCACACTGTCGCGCCCCCTTTTTCCCTCTTTACATCGGAAAATTGGGTTTATGAAATTTGGGATATAGGACAACTCATTCCTTTTGGGAACTGGGTTTTGTATTTTTGAAGAGTCGCCACCTAATGATTTATGGTGAATTAGGACACGTACAAGGTTCAACTAAAACTACATTTTTTGATAACTAGAGATAGGGTAAGGGCTTGAAATTATCCCAAGGGGAAGGTGTTAGGCACCCCTCAGGATCCACTAGTATGGTTCCCGTCCAGACAATTCTTTGTGAATTTGGTGCAATTAAGATATAAGTAGATATGGCTCAAATAACAGGGGATTTTAATACACAAATGCTTTGAAGTCTAAGGCGACATACAAAAAAACAGATAGGACAGTACAATAACAGGGGAAGCACATAAACAATGAAGGCTCATATATACCTCCTCAAACGAAGCAATCAATAGCATGACTTAAACAACAAGCAGGGTCTAAAAATATTAAGGCAAAAGGGGAGTTTTAAGTTGTTGAAGCAAACCAATTTATTACATAACTCAGATAAGAAGTCCGAATCAGGCCTGCCTGCCGGTTGTAGAAATTACTGACAGAAACGGGCTCCGCTTTATTTATTGTTATTACCTAAGGTTTGCCTAAGTGTTTGGCGTAGAATCTAATGAGCATGCTATCTATTACTGATTCAGGCTGTGGCAAAGCAGTAACAAACTAAAAAAATGAGCGGTTTGAAATCCTATAGGCATGCTTGCTAAACCGTCTTAAATAGGGAGATTAAGTTACTTAAAAAAACTGGTTCAGAATAGACTGATATTAAATTAGACTAGTTTCAGATTCCGATATCCATCATTACCGGTTTTAACTCCTATAGACGTGATATCTAGTGTTGCTGATTTTAATTCCTATACACATGATATATGGTCGAACGTGAAACGGAAACGGGCAGGATTTTTACTTGGGAATTCCTATAGGCATGATTTCTATTCATTATACTGATTTTAACATTATGAACATGATACCTGCTTATAGCCGTTTAGATCCTAGAGCATGATATCTAAGTGATAACAAGCGTGCAGAATTTAAAATAAAGTCCTATAGGCAGGTTATCTAGGTATGGAGTTGAACATGCAGAAATTTAAATGAACCCCTATTGGCAGGGTGTCTGAAATGCAGAATCGAACACGCAGGATTTAAAACAGTCCTATAGGCATGCTCTCTAAAATGCAAAATTGAATCATTCAGAACACAAATCCTATAGGCATGTTTCTACCCTTGAGCATGCATATTTAACTCACCCCTTTTCACTAGTGTCACGACCCAAACCGAAGGGCCGCGACGGGCACCCGGTGCCTTACTCAACCGAGTACCAACGTAACATATCTTTCTTATCATACTATCAAGGGTAAATGAGATAGAAAACATGTCATGAGATAACAAGAATAAAACATAAGGGAATACTCAACATATGATGACCGAACATGATATACAAACTTATACATGTGACATACGGGCCTATAAGGCCGACATGACCATTTGTAAACTCAAGACATAGGCCGACAAGGCCATACAAGTATCCATACACCTGACATCTGTCTACAAGCCTCTAAGAGTATATAAAATCATAAAGGTCGGGACAAGGCCCCGCCATACCAATCAATACATATCCAAAGCATACTGACCAAATAGGCAACTCTGGAGCAAGTGGAGTACACCAATACCTTCGCTGAGCTGATAGCCTACTAGGAGGAATGTCAACTTGTCTATCGAAACCTGCGGGCATGAAACGCAGCGTCCCCAGGCAAAAGGGACGCCAGTACGAATAAAGTACCGAGTATGTAAGGCAGGAAAGCATAAACAAGATCAGTAACGTAAAGAGAGATAGAGGAGATACAACCTGTAACATCTGAGTGCCTCTGGGGGCTACTGACATGAAATGCATAATACATATATATACATAAGCTTTTAAAAACATATGCCTCTGTGGGCATCATCATCATCATATCATACCTGGCCTCAAAGAGGACTCGGTAAAAACGTACCCGGCCATCATAAGGCTCGGTAGAATCGTACCCGGCCACGTGGAGCTCGGTAAACCCAACTGACCAGTGGTTGCACAATAGGTTCCATACCCGGCCGACTATAGCGCGGCTCGGTAGAGTAAAGTAGATACACATATAATGCATGCTGGACTCATGGAGTCACGTTCTAATCCTTTTGGAGTGACATAAGGTCATTGCACCATCGATTAACATTATGGACATCATACCATCAATATGAACTTCACTAGGACTCAAGGATCATATATACTTTCTTGGAATAACTTTGTAAGGAAAGAATAACATGGACAACCTTAGTTGCTAGGAGTAGATTCATTATGAAATAGCGTATCGTTTATGTTAGTTTCACTTTAGATCATGCCAAAAGAATGAAGGAAGAGCCTTAACATACCTTAAACATGTTGAGTCCTTAATACCTTCTAAGCAACTCTTCAAACAAGTCAACTCGATCTATCATAGCATAAGGAGATTCAAAATCAGTGTTGAGCAAAGGCTAAGTCTGTAACTTAAGCTAGTAGCTCGTCTACGTAAATTCGGGCAGCATGTCCCTTGTAACAAGGGCCTCCTCCAATACCATATACCAACAACAACAACTAGGGAAGTCCAGCAACCTATAAATATCAATAACAAGACACCATATAACAACAACAAGTCACAACTACTTCACGACGAGCGGCAAGCTCCGATTGGAATCCGTATAACCCATACTCACCCCTTACTAAGCTTTACATTAACTTAACAGTATCATTAACATGATAATGAAGTCATTCATCAATGATTCCATCCTTATACCATATATTTATAACAAAGGAAACAATCCTCAACTCCAACTATCTTCAATTAGTAGCTTTATTCACTAGTTGATGTCTACTCCATCCATTTAACTTAATCAACATCAAGATAACCTTAAGCACATGCAAGAAGACAATACACACAACTCCTATAGTAACTTCAAGTCGAAATCCAAGTTATATTCAGCTCACAACAACCCTCAATAGCAATACAACACCATAGAAGTGACTTAAGCTAATCCAAGTACTATCTTGTAGTTTATCATCCTAACAACTTAACCAACATACAAGCAAGCTTAATCACAATTAGTAGGCTGTTATACTCACCTTAGACAGCAGCAACAACTTGGAATTTCATCCAAATACAGCCCACAACAATCCTCAATGACAACACAACCTCAAAGAGGTGTTGTTCTTCACTAGAACTAAGTTTTGATGTTGAGATATGGTGTAATCACTTTGGAATCACTTCAAACACTTGTGGAATCTGTTTAGAAGGGTTAGGAGAAGTTTGGAGACGAAGTTGAGTTGAAAATAAGTGAAAAATAGGCGTCCAAATCGTTTATAAAGTGAAGTAGGTCGACCACCGCCTAAGTGGGTCCCATTGGGAGCTGCTTGCGCGGTCTCGCGAAAATGCGAATATCTCTCTACTCCGATGTCGTATTGACGAATGGTTTAATGCGTTGGAAACTAGACTCGTAGATCTTCAATTTGATATGTAGATCATCCATTTATGCCAAGTATATTGGGAGAAAAGTGCATCTACATTTGACCTAAATTTCAGCACATTATAAATGCAACTTGTGATGATCTTTGCTAACTTTTGTTCCATAACTCGTTTGACTTAAAAACATAACACACGACTATCATACGACTACAATAACTCATAAATTAACCTCCTCATCATGTTAATCACCCTAGTCTCACCCCAAAAGAATATGTTATAACATTCCAAACTTGTCGATTTTTGACGAAACTTATTTTCTTCAATTCGTTTAGCGACTAAGCTTTCCAACCCTTTTGGTACTTGTTATTCATGATCTTAAATATTTGTAACCTCCAAGGTAACATGATTAACTTACTTTATTTGCTTCCAAATATAATCTCATTTTCGAGCTTACATCAATGACTTACGACGTACTCTCACGTATGAAAACTTGGGGTGTAACATCATTCCCCCCTTTGGAACATTCGTCCTCGAATGTTGACTGATACGCTTATCAGTTTCATAAACTATGGCTCTTACGAATACTTTAATGCTCATCTTGCCATCTAAGCAACTGTTTTGTGAATAAATCTAAACGCTTTGGCATTCCCCCCTTTTAGGCCTCTTTGTCACGCCATGACTTGTGGTCGGAATTTTTCCAACATCGTAACATTTGCTACCTTATGTCATGCAGTATGTACGACTGTGTTCTTGTATGAGCGCCTAGCGACTCTTCTTCCCTTTTTCCTCCATCTTTTAGCCAATCTCTAAGCCTCACTTTATGAACATATACAGAATTATGACAAGCTGTCCCTCTAGGCTTCTATAGGTGTACTGATATCTTTCGCTTGGTACTTTATCGAACTTAAGACTATTGTTATCTCTTGTTTCATAGTCTTGTATATCTATCCTTATGGATTTACTACATCTAGTTTGGTTATACTATACCATAAAACTTACTTCGGTTTATTATTACCGAGGTTTTCTACCCAACTCTAGGTTACTCTCTCGCTGCTTATCCTATGTGTATAAATCTAAGTCCTTTAGTGCTTCCTCATTATTATTCATCTTAAGAATAACAAATAAATCTCATCTCGTACTTTGGAACTTGTACCCATCTATTGTTTATTCACCTTAATGTTGATCTATAATCTATCACTGATAACTTGCAACCTCTTACGTAATACACTGTCACTAGGGCTCACATCTTACCGGGGAACATCTGAAGTGATTTGCCCGATCTACCTTGGGATGATACTATACCTCAATAACAGTATTTCGTAGCATCCTAACATGATTCATCTTATGGGGGTATTCCAATCCCGTGCAATTCATAAAATCCCTTTTCTTTAAATTATTCCTCAATCAAAGGCCCAAATGTCATCCTTTTATCTATTACAATTACACCCTTATTCTACTAACGGGGCAGCATTTCGTCTCTTCTAATTGCTCCTAGTCTTAGACTCCTCTGTGTTCATTCAGGCTGTACCGAGCTTTTTATTACATATGGAAATCATCAGCTCCTTTGTTTTGATGGATTTAATCCCGAGGACATACATATTCTCGTCACCTTCTCACTCACCTTTTCATATCCTTACTCCTATCTACCTAAAACCTTGTTGCTCTACAATGCTTCACCTTAGGACCTACATCGATCTATTTATACTACTCGCAACCTTCCTTTAACTTTCTAGAACTGTAAATTTCCTTTTGTGCCTTCTCAGTTGTCCTTAAATGTAAGCAATTACTTTTCGTGGTCGTTCTATCACTTGTTGCATGAATAATTGGCTTGTCTTATTGCCCACGAATACTGTAATTTCCTGTACCTCATATGATCTCAAACATCTCCTTTGATTTTTGTTTTCCCATTCATTAGCCACGATAGGTGCCACTTTCTTATGGAGTGTATACAATATTGTAGCAAGGCTGTTGTTATAGATCATTTACTCTTTAGCTCACTATGCTTAGGTGGAAACCTTCTTCCTTATTTCCTCAACTAATCTTTCGTTGTAGTACTTAGAGAGACCTTCTGGCTCTTGTAAAGTTGCGAGCTTGTTATACGACTACAATAACTCATAAGTAAACCTCCTCATCATGTTAATCACCCTATTCTCACCCCAAAAGAATATGTTATAACATTCCAAACTTGTCGATTTTTGCTGAAACTTATTTTCTTCAATTCGTTTAGCGACTAAGCTTTCCAACCCTTTTGGTACTTGTTATTCATGATCTTAAATATTTGTAACCTCCAAGGTAACATGATTAACTTACTTTATTTGCTTCCAAATATAATCTCATTTTCGAGCTTACATCAATGACTTACGACGTACTCTCACGTATGAAAACTTGGGGTGTAACATCTAGCCAAACCCAAATGTTTATTACAAATTATTACAGACCAGTTGCTGAATTACATCAAGAAAAATACATAAAAAAAGGAAAGCACAACCATAGCAAGCCTGATTCTGACTTCCTCCCTGAGTTATGGAACAAAATGCCTCAAATACCACTTGTTTCAAAGCCTTTATCGGACCTGGGTGTGTCAGAGTTCCCTAAGGGTCTCAAGGGGACCCCGGGCAGTGCTCACACCCAGGATCATAGAACCAGATAGAGAAGAGGTGCAGTGTAGAAGGGCCAGCCCTTATGTGTCCAAGTTCAGAGGGAGCTCATGGGTCCCAAGGCAAGGCTCACACAAGAGGGGCAGAACTTAAGTCTAAGAAGATAGTGGAAGTGCAGGAATAGAGTTTTAAAATTGCGGGGATAAAGAAGAGGGGTAAAGGGTGATAGGGAAATAGTAATTAGTAAAACACAGAGTTAACAACTTCATACAAAGGGGGTCAGTGGTTAGGAATCCATTGTAAGGGGCCTATGTACCTAGGCAGGGGTCAGCTTTGGGCATGCACAACAATAAAGGTACTGTCATGCCTATAAGCCAATCAAGAACACACAACAACTAGAGGAGACATGGAGGTTATGATCCTAGGGGGATCAAGTTTGGGTCATGCACAGCAATGTTCAATGCTGTCATGCCCCAAACCAACCACAGATACCAAACACATTGGGGATGGGGAATTAGGGTTCACGAGGCATGATAAGTAATTGACAGAAGCATTAATTCAGAACAGAAAAAGAAGACTACATCATGCTTAATAATGGAACTTGGTTAAATACAAACATGAGGTAAACAAGGATGAAAGAAACAGTAAAGAAACATGTTGTTGCTGATGCTGAAAATTAGTTAGAACATACCAGTCAGGGAAGAAAAGTGCAGAAAAGTAAAGCAAGTAGAGTTCCACAATCTAGCCTTGGCTTCCAGCCGGCTAGACAAGCAATAGCACAAGTAGTAGAAAATGAAGAGAGGGTTTTAGTGTGTATGTGTGTGTTTTTGGACTTATTGTTCGTCCTTGAAAGAAGAGAGGGTAGGGTATTTATAGTTTTGAAAATGAGTAAAAAAAAGATAAGGTAACAAGTAAAGTTTTAACACAAACATAGAAATAATCACAATCAAAATCAATTAACACAAGTACTTTCCTTTAATCAAGGGATTACTGCTCAAACGGATACTAACAGAGTTAATTAAGGAAAGAAATCAGTTTGGGACAGACTGATTCTTGCCATATAAGGGGGTAGTAGTTAAAGTATAAGGTAAATATTGAGTCTAAGTACAAAATATGCTTAATTTTGGGAAACGATTCAAGGTAAAACATCACAGTAATTAAAGGAAGGGAATCAATCAATTTAAACAAAAATGAGTAAAAATTAGGGTTTATAAGGAAAACTTTTACAATCAGTAGCAACTTTGAGGGAATCAGGATCGATCAAGAAAGAGTTATGATTCTGCACTTCAACAAACAAATAGCAAGGGATGGACAGGCATACTAGACATGCATGGTAAAACATATTGACAAAGAGGAGTAAATTAACATACAGTAGTCGCAAAAGTAAGCTAGGATTCAGTAGTAAAGAAACCTACTCGAAGCACAGTAGGCAACAGTGTCAGGTGGTCACATAGAATCAAAAGTGAAGAAAACATAGTAACAGGTAAAGGGGATCAACACGCAGAAACAAGTAAAGTCTTCAAACTCATAGCAATAAGTAAGGAAAACCTTTTATGAAATTAGGGTTTTGATAGAGCTGAATTGAAAAGGTAAGAACTCAGAATCAGATAAATCAAACAAGACAAAAATATTCAAACACAAAGAACTTAATCGAACCCAACATGCGTATAAAAATAAACCAAGAGAGTTTCAGAAACCCAGGTAGAGCCAAAATACTTAGGGCTTTTAGCACGATGAACTAAGTAGCAGCAAACATGGGCATACATAGTGAAATCATAGAAACACACTGAAAATCGGAGAAAAGTTTAGGAAACCCTAATTTGAAAATAAAGAGTTACTTTGAAAGAAAATCGGAGAACCTTTGAGAAAACACTAAGAAGCTCATAACTAGCACAGATCTAAGATAGATCTGAAAGAAAATTGAAAAGATCTTAAAGCTAGGGTTTGAAAGAACCCAGAGAAAGTGAGAAAGACCTTGAAAAGTTACCGATCTAGCCGGAAAAGTCAAGACTCTGACTTGAACAGCCATGGGTGGCCGGAAAAGGACTAGAGATCGAAGTTGAACAAAGACTGGAGTAGATCTCTTCGAGATCTGTCCATGGGATCACAAATAGGTAACCAGTAGACATAGGAGACGAGTACACCTCTCAAAACGCCATGGGAGTCCATGGATTAGGCAGGGATTGAAAGGAATTAGGGTGGTATTGGGTGGCGGCGACTAGGGTTTATGTGAGGCTGCAGAGAGAATTGAGAGGAGAGGGATTCAGGGGCGGCAGGTGGTGAGATATTAAGTATGTTAAGTGGTCTTTTGGGTTTAATTATGGAAGGGTGAATGGGGACCGTTGATCTGAATGATCAACGGTCCAGATTAAACGGGGTAGGTAGGGGATCCGGGTTTGGGTTGATTTTAAAAGGGTTAGGGTCAGGTTTAATTCGGAATTGGGCTGGGGACTTGGGGTTCAATTTGGGTTATAATTGAAAGCCAAATGTGGCTACGAGTTAAATAGCCATTTTCCCTTTTTAAATTATAAAAATAGTAAATGATTTCTGAAAATAAAATTGAAAATATTAAAATGATTTATAACACATAATTAACAATTTAAAAATACCAGGCTCAATTTTATGAATACAAGACGCAATTAATCCTTAAAATGGCTAATATTGCAATTATATGCAATTTAGCTTAAAAAATACTAAATGAATGTGTAAAAATATGTAAAAATTATCTTAGCCATATTTTGGCATAAATAAGAAAATACAATAGATGAATTACCAAAATAATAATTTGGAAATGATTATTGAGATTTTATGGATAAAAAGGGGGAAAAATAAATCAATTTAAATCTTTGAAAATTATGAAAAAATAATAAAACACTTGGACATACATACATATATATATATATATATATATATACATATATATATAATTTTGAAAGTATTTTGCATATTGAAAATATATAGGGACAAATTGGGTGTCAACAGCTGCCCCTCTTTACCTGGGAAGGATGAAAGAGTTTTCGGGTAAAGNAAAGATATGATGGCCAATTTTGACCGAGCGAGACGATTTTGGAAGATTCAGGCCGCACCCCGGTTTTCGAGCTGCCTACATGTCCCTGGTTTTACAGGAATTAGGCCGTATGTAGTTCAGGGTCCGTCGACGGAGTATGCCGATGGAGACTTTCCAAGAACGGACGCAATATCCAGGGCTGGGTGAGTGAAAGGCTTACATGAGTAGTCAGGTCTGATGTGGCTGCGGGCACTGGAGCGAAAATGCTCCTGCCGGGACGGCTGTTGCTTGCCGGTTTACCTGCAAATAAGTAATACAAGCATATATTGTGCGTAAACTTTGACATGATGCAAATTTCCATCGGACCATGAATGTTGTCTTTGCACGGTTACGATGACGTCCTTAGACCATGATGTCCTGGGCCCCAAAGTGTGTAATAAAGGATTCGCAGGCTATGAAATGATGCTCTCGGGCTATGAAAATGATGCCTCCGAACCATGATGCCTTTTAATAATGATATGCAATTGAAAGGGATCCCCAGGCCATGACATGGTGTTCTCGGGCTATGCGGATGATGCCTCCGAACGATGACGCCTTTGGATGAGTTGGCGATATTTCAGCCCATGAAGGATGCAGTATGTGGCGATCTTTCAGCCCATGAAATGCAGATGTAGTATGAGGCGATCTTTCAACCGTGCAGATGCAGTGTGAGGCGATCTTTCAGCCCATGAAATGCAGTATGAGGCGATCTTTCAGCCATGCAGATGTAGTATGAGGCGTTCTTTCGAGCCATGCAGATCGAGTGTGAGACAAGTCTTTAGCCATGAAATGCAATGTGAGGCGTATCGTTTCAGCCCATGAAATGCAGTATGAGCGATCTTTCGNTAGATGCAGTATGAGGCGATCCTTCAGCTCATGAAATGCAGTATGAGGCGATCTTTCAGCCCGTGAAATGCAGTAGAGGTAGAGCTTTAACCTCGGAAGGAAGAATGGTAGCCTTGTGCAATGCAGAAATGTAGATGGAGACAACATTTAGTCTCGGAAGGCAGAATGGTAGCCTTATGCAATGCAGAAATACAGATGGAGACATCGTTTAGTCACGGAAGGCAGAATGATAGACTTAAGCAATGCAGAAATGCAGATGGAGACAACGTTTAGTCTCGGAAGGCAGAATGGTATCCTTATGCAATGCGGAAATGCAGTAGAGAAAACGTTTAGTCTCGGAAGGCAGAATGGTAGCCTTATGCAAGAAATAAAATAGCAAATGACAGTAGAGTTTTCTTAGCTGATGGCAGATTGCGGCGTGGTGATTACTGGTAGTGTTGCGACATACGAAATATTACGGGTGCATGTTGATAGCAAATATTGGTTAGTGCAATGGTTCGGTGAATCGTGTTCTTGAACAAGATCTGCCCTTTGAGTGTACAGTATGCTTAATGATTTCATAATCCTGGTGCCTGCATCCAAAGAAAAATTGTGAGTTTTGCTCGTATCCCCCGCTGGTTTTGCTTGACTCGTTCTGCTTTGATCTGGTGATACCATTTGTATCATTACACTAGCGTTGCTAAACGAAGCAGTTTCAATGATGAACATAAAAGTATGACATAAATGTATAACTAAAATAGCTTTTAGATGAACCACCGACTGTGACGTGGTTTGAGACATTGTAACCTCTCTTGCTAACGGAATTTTGAGGGTCCTCCTCAAAATTCTGCCCTAGTTTCGTGGGTTGACGCATCTGACCGTTGCTTGTGGGGCGATCGGCTGAAATTACTTCGGAATTTTGACGATCCTCCTCAAAATTCTGCCCCAATTTCCAATTTTGGGGGAAAATGAAAATTTTATTGAATTGTGACCGAACCCATAGGGCTGCCTACGTATCCCCTCTTAAACGGGAGTCGGGTCAGGCGTAGTTCAACTTACATCATATAGGGAAGACATGAAGATTACACATAGTAGCGCTTGACTGCATCTGAATTAATCGGTATCGGCCAAACTTCTCTGTCCATTTCTGCAAGTATGAGGGCTCCTCTTGTCAAAACCCAGTGAACCATGTATGGGCCCTACCAATTGGGAGAGAACTTCCCTTTGGCCTCGTCTTGATGCGGAAAAATTTTCTTTAATACCAGCTGCCCTGGCGTGAACTGTCTGGGCTTGACTCTCTTGTTGAAGGCTCTGGACATACTGTTCTGATAAAGTTGGCCATGACACACTGCGTTCATTCTTTTCCCATCTATAAGAGCTAGCTGCTCGTAACGACTCTTCACCCATTCTGCATCGTCGAGCTCAGCTTCCTGTATGATCCTTAAGGAAGGAATTTCTACTTCGGCGGTAATGACGACTTCTGTACAATAAACCAACATATAGGGGGTTGCCTCGGTTGATGTGCAGACTATGGTGCGATACCCCAATAGAGCAAATGATAACTTCTCGTGCCACTGTTTATGCTTTTCTATCATTTTCCTCAATATCTTCTTGATATTCTTGTTGGCGGCTTCCACAGCTCCGTTCATTTGAGGCCTGTAAGCTGTGGAATTCTTGTGGCTAATCCTGAAGGTTTCACACATACCTTTCATTAGCTCACTGTTGAGATTGGAGCCATTATCAGTGATGATCGACTCTAGGATACCGAATCGACAAACAATACGGTCGCGAACGAAGTCTGCCACGACTTTCTTAGTTACTGCTCTATAAGATGCTGCTTCGACCCACTTGGTGAAATAGTCGATCGCTACTAGGATAGATCTGTGTCCATTGGAGGCAGCAGGCTCGACTGGTCCAAGGACATCCATTCCCCAGGCGGCGAATGGCCATGGAGAGCTTGTTGTGTGGAGCTCACTCGGAGGTACTCTTATCATGTCTGCATGAATCTGACAGCGATGGCATTTGCGGACATACGGGATGTAATTCGTCTCCATAGTCATCCAAAAGTAACCAACCCGGAGTATCTTCTTTGCTAAAACAAAACCATTCATATGCGGACCGCATGTCCTAGCACGAATTCCCTCTAGTAGCTTGGATGCTTTTTTTGCGTGGACACACCTTAATAATCCCAAATCTGGAGTCCTCCTATACAGGATTCCTCCGCTGTGAAAGAAATTGTTAGACAACCTCCGAAGTGTGCGCTTCTGAGTATGATTGGCAAGCTCTGGGTACTCTCCTTTCGCCAAATATTCCTTAATATCATGGAACCAAGGTTTCACGTCTGCTTCCTCTTCAACATGGGCATAGTAAGCTGGCTGATTATGAATTTTCGCCGGAATGGGATCAATGAAATTTTTATCGGGATGCTGCATCATGGATGACAGGGTAGCCAATGCATCGGCGAATTCATTCTGGATCCTGGGAACATGTCGAAATTCTGTCTTTGTGAACCTCTTTCTCAACTCCTGTACATGATGCAGATACGGGAGTATCTTGGAATTCTTAGTTGCCCATTCCTCGAACCTGATGTATGAGTAAATCTGAACATCCAATTATTAGCAGCTCTTTAATGTTCATGTCAATGGCCATTTTTAGCCCTAAGATGCAAGCTTCGTATTCTGCCATGTTGTTGGTGCACGGGAACCTGAGTTTGGCGGACACAGGATAATGCTGACCGGTTTCTGATACTAGGACCACCCCCACGCCAACTCCTTTGAAATTTGCTACTCCATCGAAAAACATTCTCCAACCATCATAGGATTCTGCAATGTCTTCTCCTATGAATGATACCTCCTCGTCAGGAAAATACGTTTTCAGGGGTTCGTATTCTCCATCCACAGGATTTTCAGCAAGGTGATCTGCTAGTGCCTGTCCCTTGACCGCTTTCTGAGTTACATAGACAATGTCGAACTCGCTTAACATGATATGCCACTTGGCCAACTTGCCAGTGGGCATGGGCTTCTGAAAGATGTACTTTAAAGGATCCATCCTTGATATGAGATATGTAGTATAGGCACAGAAGTAATGCCTTAGCTTCTGAGCTACCCAAGTCAAAGCACAACAGGTGCGCTCCAAAAGAGAATACCGGGCTTCGTACGGAGTGAACTTCTTGCTGAGATAATAGATGGCCTGTTCCCTTCTTCCTGTTTCATCATGTTGCCCCAGAACGCAACCGAAAGCTCCATCCAACACCGCAAGGTAGAGTAATAGAGGTCTACCTGGCTCAGGCAGGACCAAGACTGGTGGTGTTGACAGGTATTCCTTGATTCTGTCGAAGGCCTTTTGACAGTCATCGGTCCATTTGGTAGCGGCATCCTTCTTCAACATCTTAAAAATTGGCTCACGGATGACTGTGGACTGTGCTATGAACCGGCTGATGTAGTTGAGTCTTCCTAAGAAACTCATCATGTCCTTCTTATTCTTTGGCAGTGGTAGTTCTTGAATGGCTTTGACTTTTGATGGATCTAGTTCTATTCCTCGGCAGCTCACGATAAACCCAAGTAACTTCCCGGCAGGAACCCCAAATGCGCACTTTGCGGGGTTTAGTTTCAGGTTGTACCTTCGCAATCTGTTAAAAAACTTCCTCAGATCTTTTATGTGGTCAGCGACCTTCTTGGATTTGATGATAATGTCATCCACATATACCTCTATCTCCTTGTGTATCATGTCATGGAAAATGGTGGTCATGGCCCTCATGTAGGTGGCCCCTGCATTCTTCAGGCCGAATGGCATCATCTTGTAACAATACATTCCCCACGGCATAATGAAAGCCATTTTCTCAGCATCTTCTTCATCCATCCAGATCTGATGGTAACCAGCGAAACAATCCACAAATGACTGCAGTTCATGCTTGGCGCAATTGTCGATCAGGATGTGTATGTTCGGCAAAGGGAAGTCGTCTTTCGGACTGGCCCGGTTGAGATCCCGGTAGTCGACACAGACTCTGACCTTCCCGTCCTTCTTTGGTACTGGAACGATGTTGGCTAACCATGTCGGGTATTCCACTACCCTAAGAACCTTAGCTTTGACTTGCTTAGTGACTTCTTCCTTGATTTTCAAACTCATTTCAGGCTTGAACTTTTTGAGCTTCTGCTTTACCGGCGGACATGTCGGGTCAGTTGGCAGTTGTGAGCCACAATAGACGTACTTAGACCAGTCATGTCATCATATGACCAGGCGAATATGTCCTCATATTCCTTTAGAAATTCTGTGTATTCCTTCTTTTCTGATGGCGATAAGTGAATGCTGATTCGTGTTTCCTTGACATTCTCTGCATCTCCCAGGTTAACAATTTCTGTCTCGTCCAGGTTGGACTTAGGTCTGTTCTCAAAGTTCTCTACTTCTTTGACAATTTCCTCTGGTATGTCATCTTCCTCTGAATCAATGTCTGTTTGTCGCGTTGCCTCATTGCATGTCACAGTCATGGGTTCATCAAGATAAGTAATAGTAATGCTGTATAAATAAAGTAATGAGAGAAAAATAATAATAAGTGTTGATTCATAAGAAAAGTCAAAATGCTTTGATAAATTTCATAATTGTTTTGAACATTGAAGATCTTATTGCGGGAATAAAAAATGCGAAAAGAAAATCATCTAGTAAATAAAAACAGTGCATGATGCTTGTTTTAGCCTTGCTACCCCGAGGCTCGCCGGGCTCTGGTTGTTCTGATAGTCCAGTTATTGAGGCGTGCTCCTCTGCTTACGGCCTGTATGGAAGGGCCTTCCTCCCCCTCCTCCTCAATGATAACACAGCAATCCATATCATTGTCTTCTAAAAACAAGTTTTTCACTGCTGCGAGCGCCTCTTCTTCGTCCGTCCCATAGACGACGTCAGCCTGTTGGAAAGTCTGTTCTAAGTGCGGTATCGGCTGCTCCAGTGGGTAGTAAGGACCATGCCATGGTGGCGACCAGTTGTTGAACTCTTCCCAAGTGTATTCGTATCCCAAGCCGAAAGTGGTGCCATGCTTCTTGAGTGTTATGGGTTTAGCTATTCCTTGGAGGTTTTTGCCGAGTCCTTTGCCAGGCTCGTACCCACTCCAATTCAATATACTCTCGATCTTGTTATCCCACCACTTGTCTTTGTCGACAGCATTGACCCGCTCGATGTGGTGGTAGGTCTCTCCGCCTAGCTTTCTTCTCCCTCCGATTGCTGGAATGGTCTGACGACTGTATATGGGGTTGCTACCGTCGCCGTGAATGATCACCTCCTGGTGATTCCATTCGAATTTTACCGCCTGGTGCAGGGTTGATGCTACGGCCCCAGCAGCGTGAATCCATGGCCGCCCCAGCAGCAAGTTGTAGGATGCGGGCACATCTATTACTTGAAAATCAACATCGAACCAGGTTGGTCCCATCTGCAGACACAAGCTAATCTCACCGATGGTGGACCTCTGAGACCCATCAAAAGCTTTTACGTTGATTGCTCCTTCTTTTATCTCGTGCAGCCCTTTGCCCAACTTCTTGAGTGTTACCAGAGGACAGATGTTAAGACTGGAACCCCCGTCGACCAGGATCCTGGTGATGAAATAGTCCTCGCATTGCACGGTGATATGCAGGGCTCTGTTGTGACCCAGCCCTTCAGGTGGCAGCTCGTCCTCATAGAAGGTGATTTTATGGCTCTCTAATACCTGTCCCACCATATTAGCCATTTCCCCGCCAGTGATGTTGCTTGGCACGTAGGCTTCACTTAGCACCTTTAGCAGAGCATTTTTGTGTGCCTTGGAATTCTGCAGTAGTGAGAGGATGGATATCTGTGCCGGTGTTTTGTTCAGCTGGTCGATGATCGAGTACTCTTTGGCCTGTATTTTTCTCCAAAGGTCGTCCGGACCTGTCTCAAAGATGGGTGGCCGGTTGGAGGCCTGCTTGCTGGACTCAGCTAGGTATTCAGGGGTATAGACTCTCCCTGTTCTTGTCATTCCCTGTGCTGCAATAATCTCTTCGAACCTGACCTTGCCTTTCCTCCTAGCCTCGGCTGTGTAATCCCAGGGTATAGCATTTGTGTGGAATGATGGCATGACGGACATCGCCACTAGGATTGGTGCGGCCACCTTTACTTCGAATGGGACATGTTCTTTGGGTGGCAAAACTACAACTTCAAATGGTATTAGTGCTTTTGCTGATGATGCTGCCTCGAACTCAAGAGGAATAGACACATCTACCTCAGTGACTTCAGATGGTTGGATCTGGACTATGATGGGGTTGAGAGTAACTGCTGGCTTCTTTGGATCATCGCCCTCTATGATCAACCCGATGGATCCCTCGGGATCCCAGTCATCCTCTACTTCAATCATGTGAATACTCCCGCCCTTATGGTCCGGCAGAGGGTTGTTGCGGACATTTAGGGCGGGTTCCTTTGCCACAATAACCTTATTATCGATCAGACACTGGATTTTGTCTTTCAAGGAACGACATTCGTGGACGGTGTGCCCTTTAATGCTGGAGTGGTATGCACAGGATTTGTTTGGGCTAACCCACTGAGAAGGGTTCTTAGGGGTTGTAGCAGGGATGGGGGTGACATAACCGGCGGCTTTGAGTCTTTCATACAGTTGGTCAATGGGTTCAGCAATGGCTGTATATTGTTTGGGGGGCCTGCGGTCGAAATTTGGTCGGGGTCTAGGGAAGTTTTGACGGGCAGGAGGTGACTGATAGTGGGATGGTTGAGCAACATAAGTTTGGTAGAGATGTGCGGGTTGGGAATATCTAGGCGAAGTAGGCTGATATATGGGAGGTGGAGATGGTTGATAGGTGGGTGGTGAGGGTGCTTGGTAGTTCGGAGTGGGCTGATATGTGAGTGGAGGTGTTGGGTAGGTTTGGTACTTGATAGGAGATTTGGTTCTTTGTGCGACCATCACGGCTCCTACGTCCCTCTTTTTGGACACACCACCGGACTGCAAGGCCTTATTTGTAGCTTGCAAGGCCTCGAAGTTTGTAACCCTACCGCTCTTAATGCCTTCTTCAATCCGTTCCCCCAGTTTGATAATGTCAGAAAATTTGTGGCTCTCGATCATCATTAGTCGTTCATAGTATTGCGGGTCTTGGGCCCGGACAAAGAATTTGTTCATCTGTTCCTCTTCTAAGGCAGGTCTGACCTTAGTAGCTTCGGACCTCCAGCGAGTAGCATACTCGCGAAATGTTTCTATAGGCTTCTTCTTTAGATTCTGAATATAGAACACATCCGGCGCATTCTCTGTGTTAAACCTGAACCTATCCATGAAATCGGACGCCATGCCTACCCAGCTTGACCATTTCTTTGGATCCTGGCTGATGTACCAAGGCAGCGCACCTCCTTTTAGGCTCCTCATGAATAACATCATATGGATTCTCTCGTCTTTCCCTACCCAACCAGCTTGTCACAATATGTCCTCAAATGGACCCTTGGATCACCTGTACCATCAAACATCTCGAACTTCGGAGGTTTGTACCCCTCGGACCGTTCGACATCGGGCTGTATGCAGAGATCTTCATAATTCAGCCCTTCAATTCCCTTGTTTCAATGCCCTGAATCCGTCTAGTCAATTTCTTAAGTTCTTCAGTCAGGTTCCTGATGAGCAAATCTTTATCATCAGACTCGGGTGTGCCTGAGATGGGTTGGGTGGAGAGTGGCATGGTCTCCACGTAGATGGGGGTGTTATGGTGGGTGTGGAAAGGGTCATTTGTGGAGTTTTGGAGTTCTGGGAGAAGTAACGGGGTGTTGTTTGAGATATGGCAGGTGTTGCATTGGGTCTTTGGTGGAATAATATGAGGAGCAGGATGCTTCTGTTGCTTCGGGATGTTTTAAGGTGGTGTAGGGTTTTGAGTGTTGGGAAAGGTGATATCTGGGGTGTTGAGCGAGAATGACAAGCTTGCCAGATTCCGAACCTGGTCGAGCTCTTCCTGTAACTTCAGCAATTTCTGTTCAAGCTGGCATACATTTTCCCTAGGAACCTGAGTACCATGACCATTAGTAGCCTCTACCCGTTCAGTTGAATTCTCCTTTCTGACGTTGTTCAAATCTTCCATCTTACCTTTGTTCTTGTTTTTGACAGGACTAAGAGGAGGAGTGGGTGGAGGACCCCTGGATCTCGTGGAATAGGATGATGTTGCTAGAGTGCACGAACTAACCTTTTGGGGAAGGGAATAAAGCAAAAGTAAAAACAAAAAATTTAACCAAGTTAGTGAGGATCATAAAAAGTATTGCAATATTTTAACACGTAGTGCAGGAGTGCAAGGCGTGTCCTAATTTGGGAGCCTCGTTGTGCCCGAGGTAGGCCTAGCGACAAGTTGATTTGGAGAACTTGGAATGCTAAATGCCTCATTTTATTGATAACAAATAGACGAATCCCAAAATGACACTAAATAAGCAGGAAATAAAATCACTAATGGTCATTGGCCTTATTACATTATAAAGCGAAAAAGATAACTCCTATCTATTTGGTCCAGAAGGACCCTCCCCAGTTTCGGCATCCTTTGCTCCGTCGAACAACTTCCCCAGCTCGCGAAGTCCTAGCAGTAGGTAGGTCCTGGCCAGATATCCGCCTTCGGTTCCTTCAGCATTTCGGAAGTCTTTGACCCTCTTGAGAAACTTTCTTTCTAACTCCACTATGCCCCGCTCCAAGTATCCCAGTCGCTTGTTGGCACTGATAGCCATGTCCTTTCATTCCTCAATTAACTTCTGGTTAGATTCTTGTATCTCGCGGTGCTCGCTTTCGTACTCCCGGATTCTTTTGCGCAATTGGTTGTATATGACCTGCGCCTCCGCCCTTTCATCTATAATCTTGTGATCTCGAGCAAATCCCGGCTGGCACAGACTATCATGGTTGTCTTCCAACCAACCTGAGTAGAAAGGAGCGCAACCAGCATGATGCCTGTCTGGCTCGATGGTATCTCTTCCCATTATGATCTTGCAGTGCCACATATGCTGTGCTGGCACTTGTAAGGACTACCATCCTCTTTGAAGTCAGCTCGAAAATGACTCATCTTGTCAACCCTGGGTATAACGTGCTTCCTACCAGCTTGCCTCATAACCCGAAGCGGGACATAAGGGTATGTCCCCCTGAGACCAATCGATATCAGAAAAGGTGCGTCTCCTGGTCGGGCAATGAATTCCTCCGTTGGAAACCATTCGGACATCCACTAAATTTTCTCCTCGGTAAAATTATCAAACAGTTCGACCCATCCTTTAGCATTCTCTGGCTGAGCAAACATATCGGGGATGTAATTCATTCGCTTTGGGTGATGGAAAGAGATGTGATCATCCCAGTCCCTACGCCGGATTTCTTGTTGATATTCGCCTTTTGGGGATGTTCCATGAGCCAGAGTTGGAGTAATAGATTGCAACCTTCAAAGTGTTTTGCTCCTCGCTGACATTTCTCCAAGGCTCGGTATATGTCTGCAATAATTATGGGTACGATGTTGAATGCCTGCCCATCAATCCCTTCCATTAGGGTTTTGGTTACCATAGCTAGCCTGGTGTGGATCCTTGCTTTCTTTATTGGAAACACGACCAGCCCCAGGAAACAGAACATGAAGACAAAAACTCTGCGGTGGATGTGTCCCAAAGATGTGAGGGCAAATTCGCCAGAGTAGGTACGGTAAGATTTGCTGTGACCGTACCTTTCATACAAGTTATCAAAAGGAATGTATGAATCCTTCAAGCATGTTAATTCTGGATTCTTCTTCAAACCCATTATATTAAGGAAGCCCCTACCCTTGCGGTTCTCAGGCATTAGCAAACCCGGAGTTTCCCATACCAAATCGGCCAATCCTCCTATTTCCTCTAGCAAGGGTGTCATTTCAATGTCCCCAAAGCGGAACACAGCCCTTTCACAATCCCAAAATAGTGTGGCAGCTTCTATGATCTTGTTATTGGGTTTGATCTCCAGGAGGGAAGGTAGATTTCCTAGATATTTTCGAACGAGAGTTTGATCACTAGAGTGAAGATCTTCCCACCAGCTTAGCAGTCTTGAATGGATGTTGGTAACCATACCGAATCTGGGGATTCGTGCCTCATTATCTGCAAAACAGAAGTGTTAGACCCTACCCCCACCAGACTCGACTATTTAACATCAACAATTAGCATGAAGCATTTAGTTCTCCAAATAAATGCACAGACGTGATGGTGTCCGTTTGGGTTTAGGACAACCCAGTGGACTCTTTGGACAAGGCTATCTTAAAAGATCATTGTGTGGACAACATAACTGACCCGGCTAGGTTCGACCATGATGCATGCACAGTTTAAACAGAGTAAGGTTTCTATGGGGTTTTAGACTGGTACCCTTGAGCGGAAAAATCAAGGGGGAAGGCACGGAACTGTCAACTACACCGTTGATCGACTGGTTTTACCGCAAATATGCCTTTCCGAATTTAGGGGGTAATGATATAGGAAGAGCGCAACCACTCATTATAAGCGTCGCTATGGTATTTGTTTGGAACGAGTGGAATATGATGTCGAGCATGATTATGCAATAATTAAAAGCAAGTTGTCATATATTTGCACATTAACAAAGCAGTAAATACAACAGTTTATAATTTAAAACAATAATAAAGAAAAGAAACGAAGAAGGTAAGTCAGTTTTGCCTTTGAAAAGAAATTAAACGCTTAAAGGAATGTAAACAAGTAATTGCATATAAAGGGAAGGGACAAATTCACAAGAACAATCTGAAATGGTAAAAGCCTGATTTCCCCAGCAGAGTCGCCATGCTGTCGCGCCCCCTTTTTCCCTCTTTACATGTGAAAATCGGGTTTATGACATTTGGGATATGGGACAACTCGTTCCTTTTGGGAATTGGGTTTTGTATTTTTGAAGAGTCGCCACCTAATGATTTATGGTGCATTAGGACATCTACAAGGTTCAACTACAACTACAATTTTTGATAACCAGAGATAGGGTAAGGGCTTGAAATTATCCCAAGGGGAAGGTGTTAGGCACCCCTCAGGATCCACTAATGTGGTTCCCGGCCAGACAATTCTTTGTGAATTTGGTGCAATTAACATGTAAGCAGATAAGGCTCAAATAAGAGGGGATTTTAATACACAAATGCTTGGAAGTAAACAAAGTTTTGAGAGAGCAATTATTAAAAGGCTGATTTTGAAAAGAAGTCATAATACTTTAAAGACAAAGAGAGAGAGGGGAAGGGGTCCTAGGTTTATTTATAATATGGATCACATAAATGCAATACCCGGTAATCACTCCCAAAAGAGGGGCTACACGTGGCATTAGCGCACTGGTCATCATATCCATATCTAACCTTCCCACCCATTAAGGTACTAAAGCGCGGATTGGTCTCGACCACTATTGCATGCTATTACCCGTCCCATTCCTATCAGTCCTGGAGGAACTTAGGACTACTAATCCTAAAAGGGAGGGATACTAGGTTGACTTTGAGGTGTCAAAGGTAAAAATCTAAGGCGACATACAAAAAAAACATATAGGATAGCACAATAACGGGGAAAGAACATAAACAATGAAGGCTCATATATACCTCCTCAAACGAAGCAATCAATAGCATGACTTAAACAACAAGCAGGGTCTGAAAATATTAAGGCAAAAGGGGAGTTTTAAGTTGTTGAAACAAACCAATTAATTACATACTCAGATAAGAAGTCCGAATCAGACCTGCCTGCTGGTTGTAGTAATTGCTAACAGAAACGGGTTCCGCTTTATTTATTGTTATTACCTAAGGTTTGCCTAAGTGTTTGGGGTAGAATCCAATGAGCATGGTATCAATTACTGATTCAGGCTGTGGCAAAGCAGTAACAAACTAAAAAAATGAGCGGTTTGTAAATAGGGAGATTAAGTTACTTAAAAAAACTGGTTCAGAATAAACTAATTTAAAATTAGACTAGTTTCAGATTTAGATATCCATTATTACCGGTTTTAACTCCTATAGATGTGATATCAAGTGTTGCTGATTTTAATTCCTATAGACATGATATCTAGTCGAACGTGAAACAGAAACAGGCAGGATTATTACTTGGGCATTCCTATAGGCATGATTTCTATTCATTATACTGATTTTAACATTATGAACATGATACCTACTTATAGCCATTTAGATCCTAGAGCATGATATCTAAGTGGTAACAAGCGTGCAGAATTTAAAATAAAGTCCTATAGGCAGGTTATCTAGGTGTGGAGTTGAACATGCAGAAATTTAAATGAACCCCTATAGGCATGGTGTCTAAAATGCAGAATCGAACACGCGGGATGTAAAACAGTCCTATAGGCATGCTCTCTAAAATGCAAAATTGAATCATTCAGAACACAAATCCAATAGGCATGTTTTCTACCTTTGAGCATGCATAATTAACCCACCCATTTTCACTAGCCAAACCCAAATGTTTATTACAAATTATTACAGACCAGTTGCTGAATTACATCAAGAAAAATACATAAAACAAAACGCCTCTATGAGTTATAGAACAAAAGGAAAGCACAACCATAGGAAGCCTGATTTTGACTTCCTCTATGAGTTATAGAACAAAACGCCTCAAATACCACTTGTTTCAAAGCCTTTCTCGGACCTGGGTGTGTCAGAGTTCCCTAAGGGTCTCAAGGGGACCCCGAGCAGTGCTCACACCCAGGTTCATAGAACCAGATAGAGAAGAATGCAGTATGGAAGGGCCAACCCTTATGTGTCCAAGTTCAGAGGGAGCTCATGGGTCCCAAGGAAAGGCTCACACAAGAGGGGCAGAACTTAAGTCTAAGAAGATAGTGGAAGTGCAGGAATAGAGTTTTAAAACTAAGGGGATAAAGGAGAGGGGTAAAGGGTGATAGGAAATAGTAATTAGTAAAACACAAAGTTAACAACTTCACACAAAGGGGGTCATGGGTTGGGAATCCATTGTAAGGGGCCTATGTACCTAGGCAGGGGTCAGCTTTGGGCATGCACAATAATAGAAGGTACTGGCATGCCTATAAGCCAATCAGAACACACAACAACTAGAGGAGACATGGAGGTTATGATCCCAGGGGGATCAAGTTTGGGTCATGCACAACAATGTTCAATACTGTCATGCCCCAAAACAACCACAAATACCAAACACATTGGGGATAGGGATTTAGGGTTCACGAGCCATGATAAGTAATTGACAGAAGCATTAATTCAGAACAGAAAAGGCAGACTACATCATGCTTAATAATGGAACTTGGTTAAATACAAATAGGAGATAAACAAGGATGAAAGAAACAGTAAAGAAAAATGTTGTTGTTGATGCTGAAAATTAGTTAGAACATACCAGTCAAGGAAGCAAAGTGCAGAAAAGTAAAGCAAGTAGAGTTCCACAGTCTAGCCTTGGCTTTCAGCCGGCTAGACAAGCAATAACACAAGTAGTAGAAAAAGAAGAGAGGGTTTTAGTGTTTATGTGTGTGTTTTTGGACTTATTGTTCATCCTTGAAAGAAGAGAGGGTAGGGTATTTATAGTTTTGAAAACGAGTAAAAAAATAAGGTAACAAGTAAAGTTTTAACACAAACATAGAAATAATCACAATCAAAATCAATTAACACAAGTACTTTCCTTTAATCAAGGGATTACTGCTCAAACGGATACTAACAGAGTTAATTAAGGAAAGAAATCAGTTTGGGACAGACTGATTCTTGCCATATAAGGGGGTAGTAGTTAAAGTATAAGGTAAATATTGAGTCTAAGTACAAAATATGCTTAATTTTGGGAAACGATTCAAGGTAAAACATCACAGTAATTAAAGGAAGGGAATCAATCAATTTAAACAAAAATGAGTAAAAATTAGGGTTTATAAGGAAAACTTTTACAATCAGTAGCAACTTTGAGGGAATCAGGATCGATCAAGAAAGAGTTATGATTCTGCACTTCAACAAATAAATAGCAAGGGATGGACAGGCATACTAGACATGCATGGTAAAACATATTGACAAAGAGGAGTAAATTAACATACAGTAGTCGCAAAAGTAAGCTAGGATTCAGTAGTAAAGAAACCTACTCGAAGCACAGTAGGCAACAGTGTCAGGTGGTCACATAGAATCAAAAGTGAAGAAAACATAGTAACAGGTAAAGGAGATCAACACGCAGAAACAAGTAAAGTCTTCAAACTCATAGCAATAAGTAAGGAAAACCTTTTATGAAATTAGGGTTTTGATAGAGCTGAATTGAAAAGGTAAGAACTCAGAATCAGATAAATCAAACAAGACAAAAATATTCAAACACAAAGAACTTAATCGAACCCAACATGCGTATAAAAATAAACCAAGAGAGTTTCAGAAACACTGGTAGAGCCAAAACACTTAGGGATTTTAGCACGATGAACCAGGTAGCAGCAAACATGGGCAGACATAGTGAAATCATAGAACACTGAAAATCGGAGAAAAGTTTAGGAAACCCTAGTTTGAAAATAAAGAGTTACTTTGAAAGAAAATCGGAGAACCTTTGAGAAAGCACTAAGAAGCTCACAACTAGCACAGATCTAAGACAGATCTGAAAGAAAATCGAAAAGCTCTTAAAGCTAGGGTTTGAAAGAACCCAGAGAAAGTGAGAAAGACCTTAAAAAGTTACCGATCTAGCCGGAAAAGTCAAGACTCTGACTTGAACAACCATGGGTGGTCGGAAAAGGACCAGAGATTGAAGTTGAACAAAGACTGGATTAGATCTCTTCGAGATCTGTCCATGGAATCACGAAAATAGGTAACTAGTAGACATAGGAGACGAGTACACGTCTCAAAACGCCATGGAAGTCCATGGATTAGGCAGGGATTGAAAGGAATTAGGGTGGTATTGGGTGGCGGAGGCTAGGGTTTATGTGAGGCTGCAGAGAGAATTGAGAGGAGAGGGATTCAGGGGCGGCGGGTGGTGAGAAATGAAGTAGGTTAAGGGGTCGTTTGGGTTTAATTATGGAAGGGTGAATGGGGACCATTGATCTGAATGATCAATGGTCCAGAATAAACGGGGTAGGTAGGGGATCCAGGTTTGGGTTGATTTTAAAAGGGTTAGGGTTGGATTTAATTCAGAATCGGGCTGGGGACTTGAGGTTCAATTTGGGTTATTATTGAAAGCCAAATGTGGCTACGAGTTAAATAGCCATTTTCCCCTTTTTAAATTATAAAGATAGTAAATGATTTCTGAAAATAAAATTGAAAATACTAAAATGATTTATAACACATAATTAACAATTTAAAAATACCAAGCTCAATTTTATGAATGCAAGACGCAATTAAATCTTAAAAATGGCTAATATTGCAATTATATGCAATTTAGCTTAAAAAATACTAAATGAATTTGTAAAAATATGTATAAATTATCTTAGCCATATTTTGGCATAAATATGAAAATAAAATAGATGAATTACCAAAATAATAATTTTGGAAATAATTATTGAGATTTTATGGATAACAAAGGGGGAGAATAAATCAATTTAAATCTTTGAAAATTATGAAAAAATAATAAAATACTTGGACAGACTTATATATGCATATATATGCTATTTTGAAAGTATTTTGCATATTGAAAATATATAGAGGAAAATTGGGTGTCAACACACACCTCAGCCTTGGGAGGTGTGACCAGCACACAATGCTCAAAGGCCCGTGCGAACCGACGTATGCTCTTATATCTCATTAGTCATAAAATCTGGGCCATTGAAGCCTCCAAGTAATAACACCATAACTTAAGAATGTGAATAACCGATTTGCACAAGAAACATTATGATTTCATGCATATTCATAACTGTACCCAACAAGGTTACAATCCTACTCTTTCATATACAATACTCTAGTCTGCAAGCCTCTAAGAACACCAAAAGGAGTACAAACTTACATGACATGGTCGGGACAGGGCCCCACCGCACCTAAAATGTTTAGAACATTTTCTTTTGTACATATTGACTTCTGAATCACTACTCCGAGTGGAGAGCAACAACCAATCAGCTGGAATAGCACCCTATTGGAGGGGACATCGCCGGGTCTTTCTGTACCTGTGGTCATGACACAACACCCAAGAAAAAGGGCATTAGTATGGATAATCTATTGAGTATGTAAGACTAAGAGAACATGTTAAATGAGTTTCTTAATATAAGATATACGAGTACATGATCATAACCTGATTATCGAGGACAAGTCACCGGGGGCATAAATTGTGGAAACTATAAACCATGAGTCATAATTGTGTGCAAACTATTGTAAAACCAAGACACTCATTTAGGGCCATGGAATAATTATAATACATATAGGTATACATACTTTCAGCCATTCTTTGGGGCATATTTCATCACCCTATACCCAGCCTCGTAGAGGACTTGGTCGTACCTAGCCACATAAGGGCTCGGTGGCCTCTCATCACACTGCGCTCCATACTCGGCCTCGTAGAGGACTCGGCCAATACCCAGCCACACAAGGGCTCAATAATATCACTTCTAACATCATAGTAACGGGCCACACAAAGGTTTGGTCATACCCAGCCTAAAAAGGGCTCGATAGTGCATCACATTTCATCTCTTCATATGCAACTGATCGGTGGTTGCACAATAGGTGTCGTACTCGATCGACTATTGCGCGGTTCGCTAAAGTAATATATATATGTATTAAGTTTAGACTCAGAACGAATCATGCTTTTCGCCTACAGGATACCAAGGGAGTATTTTAGACTTTGAGAGGAATACCAGCAACAAGAATGTACAAGAACAAGGATAACACCATCAGGATGGACTCAGTATCAACCAAATCCTTAAAATATAGGAAATCCTTTAGAGGAAGGTAGAGAAATACTTACACCAAATCATGCCAAGAAAGGAAAAATCCTTACATACTTGTTGAGAACTAAATACGCTTCATTGGTGGCTAACTTTGCCTCTAACGAATCTCCAAATTAATACCACCAGATGATAAATGTTACAACAACAATTCCAAGTTTCTTCAAGATAAATCCAAATAGAACCGTCTTCTGATTTAGTTTAGTCTAGTTGAAGCTTCAAAGGGGGATTTGACAACGTTTATGGGTGAGTTATAGTGAGTGATACTTTTATAAAAATGAGAAGGAATTAGCCTCACTACCTTTTATATACATGTACCAAGCATAGGAAATGCCGTCGCATCCACATGCAAAATGGGTTACCCCTCCCCGATTGCAGAGCCCAGTGATACATTTAAGCCCAATGAAACGTGTAACCTTCTTTGCCTTCACATGCGTCGCCGGCTAACTAGATACTTTAGAAACCACACTTGCCAAGCTTTATTTAGGTGTGGGGTGTAACAGTTGATCCTTGATGAGTCTCATAGTTCATGGTATTCCATTCACCCAGGTGTCACAAAGATGTATCCTGACTTGAAGCAGCATTATTGGTGGTGAAAGATGAAGAAAGACATTGTTGGGCATGTCTCTCGGTGTTTGAATATTCAACAAGTGAAGTATGAAAATCAGAAATCTGATGGTTTGAGTCAGAAGTTTGTGATATAGGAGTTGAAGTAGGAGAGCATTACTATGAACTTTGCGGTGGGCTTACCACGAACCTTGATGAGATATGATGTTTTTTGGGTCATTATGGACCGGTTGACCAAGTTCGCGCATTTCATTCCGGTGATTACTTGCTACTCTTCAGAGTGGTTATGTTGAGGGCATACACTATTGACCGGTTAACCCTTAGACGGACGGGCAGTCTGAGCATACTATTGAGATCTTGGAGGATATGTTGAGGGAATACACTATTGACTTCAGAAACCAGTGGGACCTGTTTCTACCTCTAGTGGAATTTACTTAAAACAACAGCTATTAGTCAACTATCCAAATGGCTCCATATGAGGCCATATATGGGAGGCGATGTTTTTCTCCAATTGGTTTGTTTGAGCCCGTTAAGGCTAGATTGTTGGGCACAGATTTAGTTCATGATTATTTGGAGAAGGTGAAATTGATTCAGGAGCGATTTCGTATTGCACAGTCCAGGCAAAAGAGTTATGCTGATCGGAAGGTTTGTGATGTGCGTACATGGAGGGTGAGAAGGTTATTTTCTGAGTTTTGCCTATGAAAGGCGTGATGCGATTTGGGAAGAAGGGAAAGTCGAGCCCGAGGTTTGTTGGCATGTTCAGATGTTGGAGAAAGTTGGGGAGGTTGCTTATAGGATTGCATTGTCTCCTAGTGTAGCAAGGTACATTCGGTATTTCACATTTCCATGCTTAATAAGTACCATGAGGATAGGTCGCATGTTTTAGACTTCAGCACGGTGTAGCTTATGAGAATTGGACTTATGAGAAAGAGCTGGTGGCTATTTAGACCGGTAGGTTAAAAAGTTGAGATCTAAAGATATTCCTTCTGTGAAAGCCCATTGGAGAGATCAGCCAATTGAGGAGGCTACATGGGAGTCCGAGTCCGACATGAGGAGTAGATACCCCATATTTTTTCTAGTCCATGTACATTTCTACGTCCGTTCGGGGATAGATGTTTTTAAAGGTGGAGAATGTAGCGACCCCATAGGTCATTTTGAGTACTAGCTCTCCTTTTTGTGTTTTGAGACCTTTCATAGCTTTATTTGATAATTTATGACTTGCCTTCGCGTTTCGTGTCAATTTTCGAAAAAGTCTAAATGCAAATGTTTAAAGAAAATATGATTTTTGTAATTTGAAAGTGGCTGGAGTTGATCACGATTAAATATTATTGGTAAAAGACCTCGAATCAGTTTTTTGATGATGCTGTAAGGTTTGTATGGTGATTATGGTCTGGTACGCATGTTTGGTTGGGGTCCTGAGTGACCGAAGCCATTTCGGCACTTTGTATAAAAAATTAGAAATTTGAGTTGGAAAATCTTGAGTTCTGGTGGTCGATTCTTGACTTTAGATGTTATTGTGATGATTTGAGACGAGCGAGTTTATATGATGTTAATATACTTGTGTGAATGTACGGATTAGAGCCTGAGGGGCTCGGGTGAGGTTTGGATAGGCTGCAGACTGATTTGGAATAACTATTGTGTTTGCTGGGGTTGCTGGGCTGCAGATCTAATGTTTGCGAGGATCTATTCGCAAATGCGAGCCTCGTATTTGCGAGTGCTAGCTCACATTTTCAAAGTTTGGAGGAACTGGGCATTTTCACTTCTGTGAAGTTTTGCTCACATTTGCGAGGTGGTCGGGTAACGCAAATGCGAGTCGTTGGTCGCAATTGAGACACTGGTGAGTGGTAGGACAACTTTCCTTTTGCAAATCTTGATCCTCTTTTGCAAGGGGTTGGACCTTCACATATGCGAAGGACTAGCCGCATTTGCGACA